>NW_008751711.1:2074655-2077692 GCF_000715545.1 Opisthorchis viverrini
TTTTCATGCAAATTATTAATGACCTATCCCAATTTCACTCACCCTCTTTAATAAACATTAAAAGTACAAATTTCATACCCTTGTTTTTCTAGTCTTTTGTTGGGTGGCGGGGCTCAATTTTTTTGGCGGGGCTTTTCTGGAAATAATCCAAAGAGTGTTCAGCAACCTCGTGAGTAATATGCTACATGTATGCAATATAATACAATACTAGGAGCACAATCAATGGGAGAAGAACATCATAAACGAGAGATTCATCTGGGATTCAGTTGGGTCTCCCTTGAAGACCAAAGTGGTGCACAAAGGGCTGAATTTTACTCAACACCGCACCACTTTGGTATATAACCGCGATATGACCTTGGCACGAGGAAGCTGAGATCAGTTCATTTTTTTCTGAATTTCATCTTTCAAAGACATGTATATTTTCGAATCGGATTGTTCCTGACTTTCTTTGTAGGTTGCCCGAATTCCTGTAGAAGCCGTTGATTAGGTGACCCGTAACGTCGATGATATTTTGAGATACGATGGGTAAGAAATTGCGAGGCGTAGAGTTCATAAAACTATTTTATCGAGACCTACTAATACTTACTTACATAGAATAACACGCATTGAACGCATTGCTAGGTAATTTTTTAGCCGAAGTTACAGTATAGTTCAACGAGAGCAGGCCTTCTCTGCCATGCCGCTGGAGCGATGCAGTCAGGGGGTAGTACACTAATCTGGGCTGATGTGGTTGTCAGGACGCGCCCAGACGTGAACAAATTACATGTGCAGAGAGTGGCGCATTCTCAAGGTCACCATCGCTGCGACACACCCGGAAAGCAGGTGCGTTGGCGGAGCTCACCAAACACGGCTTAGCAACATAAGACCAATGGAGTGGGCCTGAAAGTGTTCACAACCGGAACACTGCCATTGGCTGTACAGAACGAACAAGTGAACGACCATATTTGGCCATTTAGTCATCCTATATATTTGCGCAGAAGCTCTGTATGTTTTGTCCTGGCAATACAGCCGTGTCCCCAGTTCTCTGTCTTCTCCCTATCGCGTAGTCTGGCAGGCTCAGTACAGGCGTAACCAATAGACGGCCACCCACGATACAGGTGGTCATCACGAAATTCGATAGATAGACTGCTGTGATGTATTTCAGAGTTCTCATTTTGCAAGTACACACTGAGTAGAGTGATAAGGCATCAGAAGACCATTTAAAACAAATGGCCGAATGAACCCATAGATAGCTTTTTACGGCGAACAGTGTTCGTGATGGTAACTTGAATCATTAAAAACTCAAGTTCTCATGCAACTCGAAAGGGTCGTTGAGCGCGTGGCCTGAAGCTGTTGACTAAAGGTACCTGCAATCGAATCATTTGCGTCCGCCCAACGAGTCCCCACAGGGATGAGATCGCTGATGGTTGAGACGTTCGATATTCGACAGATAGCCTGAACGAGTCATACATCCTCATGCTGAAAGAAGGGTGCGTGGAACTGTCACTTCACAGCGGTCGATTCTAGTCGACCGTAATTGTTCGTTCACTCCTACTCTGTGTATCGGAATCGGCTCGAATAGAAATAAACCAAAGAAGGTAATTTTGAGGAGTTCATGTGTCGTGCATAACGAAGCTAGAAAGCAGAACCGATACCCTGTAAGTGTCACATCAGCCCGAGTAACCGAGTGGAGAATACTGTAGACTATTAACTCGATAACCTGGGTTCGAACTCCAGACGGGTGACCTCAAGCTTGTCAGCCTCCAGCCGTATCATATGCCCAGTTGTCGCAGTTCTGAACGCGTACCATGAGACGTCCTCATACTGGCTTTGTCCACCTGCTACCTACCCCTCCCCCCCAAATCATCGGTGAACGAAACTGCGGCAGCTACAACCACTGTACGACGAGTACGCGGTTATTACAGCTGACGATGATGATGATGACGACCTGCAAGAATACACACAAAAGCGGTTAGGATTCCGAACTTCGGCGGTAAGGCTCACTGACGTGGGTAATGGGTGGAGCCCGGGGTTGGCAGTGGTGGTGGAGCATGCCAGACCAGCGAGAGAAAAAATGGAAACCGGAGATCCAATCAAAAGATATCCACAGGCACTGAGAGTCAGAGTGCTGCCTCGACCAATGGGTAGACTGGGTGGAGAAGTACTTTGAAGTATGCACCTTACTTTCATTTTGTCACAACGTCTAGTAAAGCTTCGAGTGGGCTTCTTGGTCCCCTGCGGATGATATATTTGACAGGAAACGTCAAGATGTTCGGACTTGAGTTTCATTATGCTATAAGTAGGTAGTCAGTCGTGATTGGATCTATCAGAATCTGAAATAGGCCGCTTTGGTTAGCAGTTTGCAAAGTCGACTGCTCAGATTTGGGCTGGCCGATAGCTGACGAATAACGAAGAAAGGACCAAGTTTGATGTGTAAGAAGTCTTGGACTAAGGCAGTTGGATCACACAGTTGGTCGTCAACATCTTCGATACACCGAACGAGCGATGCGTAAATGTGATGATTCGCAGGCCAGAAGACGTATGCTGAGGCCTAAGATGTCGGAATACCAAAATGTGATAACGCAAGTGAGCACCGCTTATGAAGGTATTGCAACAAAAACGTTATCACCAGTTAGAATTCATTACCTGGCACACATAACATACACGAAGAACTTCTGTAAAGAACAAACAATTAGGAAAGAGTATCTTCGTCACGTGAGTGAGACCATGGACTTCAGCGTAGTTGAGAATTCGAACCTGTTCGCAAAGTACTTTCTTGTCATCTGGATTATTTGTTATGCGTAAGAAACGCTGCAAATGAGCGAAGACCCATGCTGTGCCCAGGAAGATCAGGCCGCGCAAAGAATGAGTTCGTAGAACCGAGGACAAGACGGTGATCAGTAAACGTTCGATTTCTGTTTTCAAATTATCTTGAATAAATACAATCCATCTACAGTGCGTCTCATAATAAACGCGAAAAATAATACTCACGTTAAGACTCTAAAACCAAATTAAAATGTATAGTTCTTTAATTGGTCATATAAGCATTATGGAGGTT
>NW_008751711.1:2077908-2084848 GCF_000715545.1 Opisthorchis viverrini
CCATCAAATTCTTCAGTTTATTTTCATGATATACGCAAGCCTTGATCATTCCCCAAAACCAATAATCCAGAGGTGTGAGATCGAGTGACCTTGCGGGTCAAAAGTTCGGAAATCCACGAGCAATGACTCTCTCATCAGAGAATTGCTCTCGGAGGTAAGTTCTCACTTGGTTTGAGTAGTGGGGTGGAGTGCCATCTTGTTTAAAGACGGTTGATGACTTCTTGTACTGTTTGAGTTGCGGCATAGCGTGCGTCTGCAGCATATGGAGGTAACTGTCGCTGGAAGCCGTAGCATCAAAGAGAAAGGGATGCAGGAGACACTTTGAGGAGAATCCCATCTACACACAGAGGTGGGGGGAATAGAGATTATGGGTGAGGTACTCGTGAGGAGCTTCACGGGACCATATCACGCAATCGTACTCGTTGATTATGCCATCCACAGAAAAATTTGCTTCATTGCTCCATGAAATGTTGGGAACGATTTCTTCATTGTCCAGCAGCCAGTTAGCGAACGTGACACGTTGCTCCTTGTCTTCTTCCGTGATGTGGACTCAAATTTTGCAATCAAGCGTTTAATGGTCGACACGGTGAAAGGATCTTTGATGAGACCATGTTTGGCTTTGTAAACACGAAGTGCAGCGGTGGCGTTTTCACCAAGGGAATAATAGAGTTTCACAATTTCAATGGGCGTACTGACATCCATCGTAAACAAAAACATGTTAACAATTGCTTACAAAACCTCCTTTATGTGAATACCAATAATGAAAAATGTGTTATCCTTCCTTTAATTGGCTACGTTTCTTGCCAGATCAAATTTTGCGTCTATTATGAGACACCCTGTATGATGCCCTGATTGTTGGAATACATGCCAACTAATAAAAGTCTGTCCTTAGTGTGGGGAGATTTGAGAATTTTCAGCTGAGATTTGCCCTGTAAGTGAATCCAGTCTCTGCTGAGGGGTCGAGAAATACTCTACCACTGATTCCTATCTACTGGGAATCATCAGCCGTGCGCATCCCACAGAACTCGAGTTTTGAACCGGCGATCTTACGGCTACCAGTTTGAACACTTAATCATTCAGTCACGACCAGCGAATCAGACAGGATATAGCGCCGCCTATCTTTCAATCACGGGATCCACATCACGTGTCGACTGGCCCCTCAAACAACGACTTTTCAGATGGAACTCTCACTCATCGGGTGAATTTTATTCTTCCCACGAACTACTTGTAGATTGTTAGTAGTGTGAATCGTTGGCATTTCGTCAAACCAATCGGTACTAAAAAGAAGTATTTTAGGCCCCAAATCTCAACGAACTCAGTAACAATTCTGCCACAACTGGTGTAATGCTATTCGTTTGGATCCATCCACAGAGATCGAGTGTTAAACCAACAACTCTTCGCTGGATCTTTTCCAGGTAAGCCACACCACTGATGCGAAAAGTGCATGTGCGAAAAGTTAAGCCCCTCCCCACATTTTGCCAACTCCAATTCAATGTACGCACACAAACTTGACCTATTTTTGATGAAAACATAATTCCTTGTCCACATCTAGGCTCATTTTGTCCGAAAAATTCCTCCGTTCGGAAGCAAAACCTCAAATGAACTTTCTGACGCTTTCAACTCTCGTTCATCACAAGGAGACGGCAATACGTTTTTCGCAAGGCCACGGGGTGATGCATCAGCAACGTTTATGCGACAGTGGCCCCCAAGTGACACTTTCAGCTGTTTCTGACAGGTGGAGGTGTAATGCCCGACAGTGTCGCAAAGAAATCGGTCCTCGAAAGGGAACTTGGCTGAAGCGGTCTAGGATGGAGTTTAGGACAGGAATTCCGTTTATTTGTTGCTGGTCCAAAAATTTGGCAAAACAACTTCTGCTCAGAGGAATTATTTATTAGCCATAGGACCGCTGTTGACTGGAAGAACTTTCTTCGCGAAGTTTACGCCTGGCGGCGGCTCTTGCAGACTCCAACGGTTAATCATACCGAAAACTTCGTGGATTCAACGACTGGAGCTCACACACGAACCATCGAATCTCTTTGGCACGTCTACAATATGCAGAATAAACGCCAATGTGGTACACACCAATTTTTGGTGGACAGCTACTAGTGTGAGTTCGTTTGGAGGCAAAGGTACCGAAAAATGGACCTTTTCATGCAAATTATTAATGACCTATCCCAATTTCACTCACCCTCTTTAATAAACATTAAAAGTACAAATTTCATACCCTTGTTTTTCTAGTCTTTTTTTTGGGTGGCGGGGCTCAATTTTTTTGGAGGCGCTTTTCTGGAAAATATCCAACCTATTTAGAGGTCGGCACCTGGACGTCCAGTCAAGTCTTGAATAGATCCCGTACGGCTGACGGGTGAGAAATCGCCATAGTAACTCTGTTGAAAGTCTACTAACCTGGTAATGCCTCTTTTATCGATTTGATTACAAAAAGCGTTGACCTACTGCGGATCTTGCAGTCTGTTTCGGTTACCCGATTGTGGAAGCTTTAGACGTCATAATTCCGAGTTTGCATTGTTGGATGTTTACGAGATGACAGTTTACGTTGTGCAGTTGAGTGGTTCCTGTCGAACGCTGCATAACTCTTCCGGGAGGATACCGAAAGGACCCTTTGTTCTCCGTTACACGACCAGTGCACCAACCGGAAGCACTGAGTGCCGCAGTTTAGTGATCGTTGCCATCAGACACGTCTCTCAGACACGTCAGGGATTTCAGTCCACTCACTGAATTCATCGTCAACGACGAGGAATCTTTGTCCGTTGATTGGTCCGGCAAAATCCACATGGATGCGCGAGAATGATTTCTCTGGCTGTGGCCAATTGGAGTGTTGGTACTCCACTGCCTTCTGTTGTACACTGTCATTTTCGGTGGCATCGCGGACCGTGGCAGAGATCACGGAACGTTGGTTCATGGTCTCCAACACCACAGCACGGACTTCCGGTTCGACGGCAACGTTTGCTTTAGCCCTTGGTTCTGACTGCTTCCGTCTGTTTCGTAACCGCCAGGTTTGACTCAGTCTTCGATTAGCTTTTCCCGTCCGATGCTGACTTTCCTTGTGCTCACGTCGATGTCACACTGAACATTTGTCAGTTTATGGGGATGCAATCACACAAAATGCCATTCGCCGCATCGCGGAGCTTTGTTCCGTTGAAATTTGCCGCCGCGAGAGGTTGCCTCGAATTTATCCTTACAATACTGAGAGCAGAGTTGGGCAATGGTGTCTCCAACATGGCCGCGCTATTGGAAGGGCTGTTTGATCGGCGTTTAGTGAACACTCATCAACATCGACCGTGCTGTTATGATATGTCGGTCGTGCTTCTGCGGCGTGACTGAACACTCATCAACTTCTTCCGGATTGATTGAGTGATTGACTGGTCTGGATGCTTGTAGGTTTCCATTTTGAGTTTTTGGTGGAGTTTTAGGGACACAGTAGGTTCCGGGCATTCTGAGGTTGTTTTCAGGAATCTGGCCATCCTAACAACTAGATTCACAGGGACCAGAAGGACTCCGACTAAAGAATATGGTATACTTTGTGCCACCATTTCTGTTCACCTTCTACGCTTGAAGCTTGACGGATAGTGTACTCTGAGAACATTGCTGATGGTAGTGTATGCTTTATGCTACCGGACTTCTACGTGTTTGAACAAGTCACTAAATCAATATGTCAATGGAGGCTTTAGCTAGTTTGAAGGTACTCATGCAAGGACTCGAACACGGGTCATGGGAAGGGTAAATCTAACCCAATCGTTCAGCTGTAACACCCTTCCGGTGCCTAGCTGTCATGCCACCTGAGGGAAGCACGAGGGCTGGGATACTGCCAGGTTGACCAGGCCTAGACAGGGGAAGCTAAGAGGCAGAGGTCGGGTTCGAACCACGCGCTTTCCGGTCAGTGAATTCGCGCTCTAACCAATGAACTATCCCTCCCTGCCTTCTACGAATAGTTTGCTTCTTCGGAGGGAGTATCCAGAAGGCTAGTATGAGAAAACCTCCAAGAGCGAAACTAATATTGACAATTCTATCAATAGTAATGCTTGTGGTCCTTCATCTTTTATACAAACAGAATCACTTTGTATTTCCGCGTCGATTATGTTGAGAATCGCGTCATTACTTTGTCTAGGCTATGGATCAATATCGATCAGTTTCATGGACTTGGTTACAAGAGTTCGTGAACCGATTAGTTCGGTCGTCCGCCTACAGAAGAGAAACACGTCACTCGTTTTCATGCGTACGGATTCTACGCAACACATTTTGTACGATTACCTCTCTGTGTCGAATGTTAAACAATCAATTAGTTGTTCCGAACCTTTCCCGGGCCTCTTGCTAACTCGTAGGCCGTCGATTGACGTGTCAATGAACTCTGCTCGAAGCATCATGCTAATTAATTCGACCGATTAGGGTTTCGCAGTCTCCCACCGGAATGCATTCTGCCAATAAATATGGTTAGAAAACTCTTTGACAGCTCCCTTTCAGTTCGGGCTCATCGAGTAAGCGCAACCCCCGAGTTTCCGTCAACCTTACGTTCTACTTGAACCCAAATTGGACCGTTTTCGAGAAATACACTCATTTGCAAATCAATTTGGTTTTCACGAGAGAGACCCGAGTGAATCTCTCGTTGCAAATGGGTGTATTTCTCAAAGATTTGGTTAGACTTTTAACAAGGAGAAAGAACTGACCCACAACCCCTCTCAGCGTACGGTTTGGAACGAACGTTCAAACAGCATCACTAAAGGCGTTGCATGTGAACGCCACTCAACGCTGTGAATCAGCCGTGTGTCACGTGACTTTAATTGACACAATCTGAGTAGATCGCTCAATGATGAGACTGGTGACGGTATTGGCCAACCAAAATTATGATCGGGTTGTATGGCCGAAATGAGACATATTTTCAAAACGTATAACGATGAGTTCACGGTTAAAGAGTTCTTGGGAGAGTTGAATTACACTGTGGGGCTTCTATTTAAAGATCCCCGTGCGATGAAGCACCTTTGACTGGTTAGTTCAAATAACCTTACAATGTTGACTCCAGTTATAATCAAAGTCCGTAAACTAGAGGCCCACACGCTCCAAATCAGGATTCTGCGCCTAAGCCGAAGCCTAATGGTGAAGTTTGCCATTTACTGTGTCCCAAACACGGCATGTGATATTGCCCTGTAGTATTCAGCTGACTATTTGAGACTGTTAACAGTTTTCTTCTTGAAGGAGAGCTCTTCGACAACCGACCATCGGTTTCGTCCTTCATCTTCGGGCTTACCAGGTAGGCGCAGTTTCCTTGTGTTCTGCTTGAACCCAGATTGCACTAAATTCACGGACTAAACTACGGGAGACCCAAGTGAAGCACATTCAGTTAGAGAACATCATGAACGAGAGACTCAGCTGAGATTCAGGTATCTCTCGTAAAAATCACATCAGCATGCAAATGAGTGTATCTGTCGAAAACAGCCCAATTTGGGTTCAAGTAGAACATAAGGTTGACGGAAACTCGGGGGTTCCGCCTACTCGATGAGCCCGAACTGAAAGGGAGCTGTCAAAGAGTTTTCTAACCATATTTATTGGCCGAATGCATTCCGGTGGGAGACTGCGAAACCCTAATCGGTCGAATTAATTAGCATGATGCTTCGAGCAGAGTTCATTGACACGTCAATCGACGGCCTACGAGTTAGCAAGAGGCCCGGGAAAGGTTCGGAACAACTAATTGATTGTTTAACATTCGACACAGAGAGGTAATCGTACAAAATGTGTTGCGTAGAATCCGTACGCATGAAAACGAGTGACGTGTTTCTCTTCTGTAGGCGGACGACCGAACTAATCGGTTCACGAACTCTTGTAACCAAGTCCAGCAGTTTATTTCAAGGAAATATACAACGATATCTGGGATATCATACCAGCAGAACATTCTGGCAAAGAATCTCACAACCGAGAGATTCAGTTGAGTCGCCTGTGAGAACCAAACTGATATACAAACGAGTGTATTTCGCCAGTCAAGCGATGTAATTTCTGGTCCGAATGAACAGTGCTCAGCATTCCCACTATCCTTTTTCATTTAAAGTAACACTCAATCAACATTCAAAATCGCTCTGCTCGTAACCAAACCTGCAGTAACTCACCCGATGATTGGTCAGTAGAACGTTTTTGAATGCCAGTCTAAGGCTATCGCTTCCATAAAGGAACAAAACCGGACCTTTGCATTTCCCTCCTTTATCCCATGTTTCCGGCACCTAGCTGCCATCCCACCCGAAAGGAGCATGAGGGCGGAGACACTGCCAGGTTTCCCGAATCCAGGCAAGAGCAGCCGAGAGACCGGGGTTAGGATGGGATCACGGATCTTCTGGTCAGTAAGTTCGTGCCCTAACCACCGAGTTATCCGCTGACTGTCGTCAATTCCGTTTGGACTCATACATTATTTGTCTACGGCATTTTGTTAGTTTCTTGACGAGAAAAGGTGATGACGCCGATGTGAGTTTGCTTGGAACGCCATTATGAAGTCTTTTCAAGTCATACAATTGCAAAGGTTAAGACAGCAGTATTTAACGTATTTGAATGAGTATGGTGTAAATGGACAGGAAATCGAGTGGGAGACGACACTGGCTACCTATCAAAGAACAATTAATTCAGGTCACCAATAGGATGACTTGAGCTAGTCAGCGCGGGGGTGCTGTAGTTTTGTGTTCAGCACAGAGTGCATGTGTGAGGGGAGGTGAGTTGGACCATGATAAGTAGAACACACGAACGAAGCGTTTTTGCCGACAAAGGATCGGGTCGCGATGTCGGCGATAGCTTCAGCCACTGCAATCTTGCGCTGCTGTACTGATCTGGGTTGGTTAGCCGGCGCCTTGTAGCCAACGCGGAAACTTTGGCTGGGTATCACGTTGTGTGCAGTGTCAGCTAAATGTTGTACTACGGAGCTGGTTATCGTCCTCCTAGTTCCAGAAGCTAG
>NW_008751711.1:2084886-2087538 GCF_000715545.1 Opisthorchis viverrini
AATCTTCTGTTCAGTAGATCATCCGGTATATCTCCCTTAAACGGGAGGCTAATGTAAACTGGTTTCCTTCCAGCTGTGGCTGTGATGGTTCTGTGATGCTTCTTCCCTGTTCAAATGCCTTGTACTATACTAAACTTGGAACTCATTGTCTCTCAGGACGTTGGTCAGAGTTCGGAATTCTTGTTCTGGCGCTTCATCAGAGCATATTTTCTTCGCTCTGTTAGTTAGGCTATGGATCAGGTTCCGTTTCCGCTTTAGTGGCACGAACATGCTAAAGTTAATGTATTGCCCGAACCTAGTAGGTTTTCGGTACACCGATCGTTTCAGTGTACCATCGTGACGTCGTTCAAGGCCAACATCTAGGAAGTGGAAGAAGTTGTCGGCTTCTCCTTCTGAAGTGAATTGAATGGCGGTGTGTGCCTTCTTGAACTGTTGTTGGAGCGATTCCAATTTGCCTTTATTGGTAACAACAGCGAAGATATCGTCTACATACCGACGGTAATATTACATATTCTCTACGTTAGTCTTTAAGGGGCCATTTTCAGGTTTACTCATGAAAATGTCGGCTGGCATTGGGCCCAGTGGTGAGACCATGGCAACGCCATCAATTTGACGGTAGAGCATGCCATTGAACCGTAGTTGCACATTGCAGTGGCTGAAGCTATCGCCATACGACATCGCGACCCCATCCTTTGTCGGCAAAAACGCTTCGTTCGTGTGTTGTACTTACCATGGTCCAACTCACCTTCCCTCACATATACACCTTGTGCTGAACACACAACTACAGCACCCCCGCGCTGACTAGCTCAAGTCACCCTATTGGTGACCTGAACTAATGGTTCTTTGATAGCTAGCCAATGTCGTCTCCCACTCGATCCCCTGTCCATTTACACCATACTCATTCAAATGCGTTAAATACTGCTCTCTTAACCTTTGCACTTGTATGACTTGAAAAGACCTTGCCGAAAACATGTGTTCTCATTATAAATGGAAATTTTTGGAGCATTATTATGTCATTGTGCCCGACGCATTGAGACCCATAGAGGATGCGTGTGACATCACCATTGTGCTGGCAATCTGTGTGGCTGTTCCACCCCTCACTCTGATGGGAAAAGTCACGTGACTTCAATGCCTGACTGAGATGTATTTGAGTATAAAATAGATTAAAAAATAGAAACCATAGTCAGCTGATGATGAGTATTTCATGAGGGGACGGGGATGAGGTGACAGACAAAGTATGATGCAACATTCGAACGAGATTTTTCAACTGATGTGTTCAGATGACGAAGGTCAACCGGTGGGATATGATATGGGTGTACATGTGAGAAAAATTATCACAGGTGAAAGAGTGGAGATGAGAGGGGAAAAAGGGGAGAGAAATAGAAATCCGAAAGTATGTGGTCGTATGTCATCCTATTGGTGAGTTGTTCTGACAATTCAGTTACAGGCCAGTCTATAAAAATGCATGGGGACTGGAGAGGAGAGATACGCGCAGTTCCCCGGGCAGCTCATAGACCTCGTTGGGAACGCTCACACCGGTGGACGGGGGAATCGGAGGGTATGTAACGGGTGGTAGATGTATCGCCAAAACACCGTCTCTTCAATGCAATAGGACCGGGAGAAGAAGGTTGCGCAGTGCGGTATTCGGTGTAGACAAAGCCAAAGGAGAAGGAGTAAAAGCAACAATAGCGTTGCCAGGAACGGGAGCAGATAGCGACAGCAGTTTGGACATCGAGATAATCGGCTGGGAGAGAACGAAAATGAGGTGGCAAGTTTGTAAAAAAAAGGAACCTCTCGCGCTACACGATTGGCTGCTAGTGACACAGATGTTAGAAATTGGACGAGCATTCGGTAGAGGTTGAACTGAAAGATCCAAGTATTCACACACACACACACACACGGAATGGATGAAAAGAGGCGTCTGAGGGTGTATCCGATAGCTTAGTTGGAAGACAACCCGACCTGTAAGTACTGGACTTCTCATCGCAACATCATCGCATTGTTTCAGCGATGTTCCGCGAAAGACCACCGGTGAGGTGAGCTCTGTTGCTAAGCTAAATACCTACTATTGATCCATTCCAGTTACCAATCAAAAAGAAAGTGAGACTGGAAAATGTTTGGGAGTGAGACTGGAAGTGAGACTGGACTAATGTATATTAATTTGGCTCGTCCAACGAGTGCACAATTTGAGTTCATCTAAAATGACCAAAATGTTACCTCATCTTAGCGCATCAAGTTGATTTTTTTAACTCTTACTGCTGTAATATAAAAAAGATTGGAGCATAGTTCACAGTAGGTGTTTATTACTAAATGCAGTAATGGACTTACTATTTTGCGTTGATTTCCTTTGTGTCCCCGTTTGTACTTCCCTGAAATTACGAAACCAGAAATGAGTGAGACTGAACACATGTTATGTTCGAAATGGGCGATAACAGAGTCCAATAACTGGTTGCTATGGCTTACTGGTTGAATCTCGAGATCGATTATAAGAGAATGAGTCAAAGGTATCAGCAGGTGACAAGTAACTCGTGTGATAGACACTAGGGGAGATTCACGCATATGATGCCTGCCGATTTGTGTCCGAATCTTGTGATCACTTTCCTGAAAGTTCTGCCCTCATTGTAAGTTTTTCAGGATAGAACCCCCCCCCCC
>NW_008751711.1:2087649-2091451 GCF_000715545.1 Opisthorchis viverrini
CTCGTTTCAGAGAGTTCGGTGAATTCGTTGCTTGGCAACGGTTGTTTACCGAATCTCTCCCTCTCAAAGCGATGACCACTCAATCTGTTCCAAACATCTTCCAATTGCCTTGATACCGCCTTTCTTGTTCAGGGGTTTCCTGTGTATCAATGCGTAAACCTGGTGTTTTGCATGGAGATAACCTGTGTTCTTCTGCATTACGACTACAAGTACTCAGATCTATGAACACCTGTACATCGAGACCCATGCGAAGGTAACGAGTATATTACGAACAGAACAAGTTCAGCACTAAGCTTTGATCCGTCCGTTGACCGTAGATGAATGGATTATAGCAGCTGGCTTCATCCGGTTCTACACCTACCGAACATGTCCTCTGTTATACGTCCGTTCTCAATGTTACCAAGATTTCATAAGCTACATTCTAGAAATGAGAAAACCCAACTCACCGACAAGAATCCCATCTCCCGCTCGGTTGATTCCGGCTGTATGTACGTCAGTATCCTTGAAGTCCTTTCTCCAGATTGGCGGAATCGGTAGCGTAGATCCAAACCGGTTTGTGAACTCTTCTCTGAACTGTCGCGAGCCTGACGAGTTGCTTCCTGTCGACCTGCGGTCAGACGGAATGCGTCTTCATCAGAGACGAATTGAGTGCACTTGTTCTCGTGCGCTGTACCGAGTGTGTGTTTTTGTATGATTCTGATGAAGTCTAGACGACTGGACGCGGTAGTTTGTGTAGAAACGTCTACTTTTGAATGCCGACGGGTTGTTGGTGTCACTGGAATTCGCGATTTTCGTCGGGTTTGCTCCTCAAGATGCAAATCAGATGTGTGTTCGTAGGTCACTTCTAGGGGCTTCTCACTCGTTGAACAGGATGGAAGCTCGTGAGTACCAACACCCAGGCCTAATGAATTGCCTGGGGGTTTTGCGTTAGAGCCAGCCTCTGACTGATCAGTCGAGTGGGGGAAAGCTGTTCGTGTAAATTCAAGCGACTGGTAGGTCGCTGGTGAGACACGTGCTGATGTCGCTGATGCGCCCTGGTTACGGGTAGCGCCCCTGATAGTCTTGCGCTTGTCTGATTGCTGTGTTCGTTTTACTGCGCGTCCTAAACCCTTCACATCTGTGGGCACTCTGGTGTTGT
The DNA here is from genome assembly GCF_000715545.1 of Opisthorchis viverrini. Classification (NCBI taxonomy): domain Eukaryota; kingdom Metazoa; phylum Platyhelminthes; class Trematoda; order Opisthorchiida; family Opisthorchiidae; genus Opisthorchis; species Opisthorchis viverrini. The sequence continues at coordinate 2,088,788 of NW_008751711.1, forward strand.
CGAAACCATTCAGCTGAACGTTTTCCACTCGGGATCTTGACGACGTCGCATTCCAGACCGTGTTAAACTGGTCAACTTCTTCAAAAGAAGTCGTTGAATACCATTCGGTTGAGGTACTAGTGGTTTCATATTCCTTCGGATGAACAATCGATTTTGGCTTGTCATTTACTGCGCTCAGTCGCCGTACCATCGAATCTCCCAAGTAATCGATGGTCTCATGCAAAGCGCTTTCCGACGACGATCTTGTCCTGTCGCCAGGAAAACCTGTCACAGTGTCTCTTGGCATCTCAGCTAACACTGAAGTTATAGGCAGATGGATAGAAGACGCGGCTGGCGGATGCTCGCTTCCTATCTCATCACGTTTGAACCGTCGCTTGCAAGTAAATAAGTCCGATCGTTCGGCAGGAAGCGAATTCGTCGTGATGGTCGAGCAAGGGATCGTATGAGGAGCTGAACCGTCGAAGTTGTACCTAGTCCTTTGGTACTCAGTGTCAAATGCGGGCGATTCTCTACCAACCACAGCGTCGATAAGGGACTGCTCAAGACAAGTCGTATGTAGTGATTCACCTGGAGCCGTGTCGGCCTGCCCTAGCAGTCCGGTTGACAACTCTTCAACAGGGAGATAAGTCAGTGGTGATGCGGTGCTCGAAATCGAGAAGGGCTCAAAGATCGAAGTTTCTGACTTGTGCGGCACATGAAACAATCTATCGGAACCATTATCTTGCGTCTGTGGGACCACGCTCTGGCGTTCTTCGACTTCATTTAAGGCGTAGAGAGGTGAGGTCTGCGGTTTTTCATTCAAATCGGAAACACCCATTTTGGTTGGCCCAATGTTTCGTGCACAGGGTATAGACACTCGAGTTTCAACCACATGAGACTCTGCATCTGAGGCCACATTACAAGCGACAGAACCACGCCGATCAGTAGGTGGCGTCGAGGGCATCCACACTTCCTCTCTGTCTAACAAGATTTGACCGGTTTCGGATTGTGTCGAAGGTCTCTCGCTCCCAATCGGTTTCATCTGTCTCGGAGATAAAGGCTGGATTGTCGAATTCAGGGAAGTTTTAGGTTTGGTCGCCTCCGAAAATGGCGTAGAAGTCTTTTCCCAGTCGTCCATGGGTAGCTGAGGAGCAAATCCGTTGTGGTCAGCACCTTTGGTTGAATGAGAGTCTTCCATCAAAGGATAGGCTGAATTCTCCATCACTGGATCCATCCGTGGGCAAATGTTGAATGAATTTTGGGGAGGTAACCTAAAGTCACTTTCTTTCGGGTGTGGATGACTCTTGAAACTTCCCGTTTCCACGTATGGTATGCTTAAAGGTGCACCAGCTGCATCTCTGGATAGGGTGTCTCCAACACTGCCAGCCGTCAGATCTGGCGATTTGTGGTAATCTACTTGTTCAAGTGACGTCAGCACCGTCGGAGATGTATTCGATGAAACATCGCCAAACTCTGCTACGATGCTGCCTGCATCCTTCTGAATGGGGACTCTAGATTGGGGAAATGCAATCGCTTCCGTTGGATAAGATTCGGACTTTCCGTCTGTAGTCCCGTACTTCACAGAAGGCTCACCTGACTTTCCGACGCTTGCCCAGTATTCTGCGTCACTAACAGAGGATGACCAAACGGTATCTGAAACGTCTGGAGTGTTTTCTTTGCCGTGAGGTTTTGAACCCTCTGACAACCGCTCATTCTCAATCAGATAATAAGGTAGCCCTACTTGGGGTTCCTTGGCCCTCCAATAGGAAACATTCGGGCGTTGATGATCGACTTCCGGAGATTCGATACTCGTTTGATAACTCCCGGGCCATGCGGTGGTGGGTTGCAAGCTGAGTTCGATCCCTTGCGTAGTCGGTTTTGGAACAGTAGCAACGAAATCAGCCGGGCCAAGTGGAGCACGGCAGGAACCATCTGGTCTATTGATTTCATTAGTTCCATACATTTGGTTGAAGTACGGGACATGCGCCGAAGACAGTGTGGGCAGGTAAGAATCATCTACTCCTGAAATAGCATTTTGAAGAGTACTGGGGGGCGTGACAAGTTCAGAAACGAATGGTAGCCTCAATGCGATGGATGCATTTTGTGACTGGGTTGTAGGAGGACCGCCGGCTGTAGAACTGGTCGTGCCTGAAGTGGCGGGCGCCTCAGCATCACCAGCTAAAAACACAGACTGAGTACCAATAAACACATGTCGTCCTGGTATCTTCCGTTTTGCCTTCCGGATTCTACGTGGAAGGTTTTGTTGCGTCGCGGGATTCGTAGGCAGAACTGGCACGTTCTTGAGGAACCGACCACTCTCAAGAAGCGGGGCGGAACACACATTGTCCAACTCGATGAAGCCATTACTGTCGTTGGGAAATGCGTCCGCATTTGAGGGTACAAGCGACGGAATACCGGGATGATGCTCGGAAAAGGAGACCACACTTCACAAGGATCTGTTACACCATTCAGGAGATCAGTATTCCTAATGACATTATGCTCGACACCATAAACATTACCGAGAACAGGCATAATCGACAAACGAGGACCAAACACATAAGGAGGAGAAATCTGAGGCCGAGAGGAACACAAAGAAGGAAGGTCGCGACCACCACCTAAATTCCACGAGCTAACGAAAGGACCATCAGCAAAAATCAAGTTATCTTGTTCTGGTCCCGCTGCGTC
>NW_008751712.1:0-870 GCF_000715545.1 Opisthorchis viverrini
TCTGAACTAGGTGTTGCGCGACTCGTGTTATGCGAGTGTTAGCGGTTCGTATCAGATGGTCCGAATTCCGTTCGCACTGGAACACACAGAAAACACGGAACGACAGAGCTGGGATGGATAGGGATAAAAGAAATGGAAGAAACTGCCGTGCTCTGTGATGCTGTGTTCACTGAACATCCAGGAGTCCGAAGCAGTTAACAGGCTTCGATAGATGAGTGAACGAAACACACATAGATATCAGGTGGAAGGAACATAGTCCAAGGTTATTAGCAATGTTGTGGAATGTAGGTTCGTGCTCTGTGATGCTGTGTTCACTGAGCATCCAGGAGTCCGAAGCAGTCAACAGGCTTCGATAGATGAGTGAACCAAACACACAGATATCAGGTGGAAGGAACACAGTCCAAGGTTATTAGCAGTGTTGTGGAATGTAGGCAGCTACCCTTTTTGCATCAGGTAAGCACAAACCCCGAGTTTCCATCAACTTCACGTTTTACTTGGACGAAAATTGGACACATTTCGACAAATACAATACATTGCATACTGTTCTGGTTTTCAAGGGGAGACTCAACTGAATCTCTCGCTTGTGATATTCTACAAGTGAATGTGCGGCAAAAATGCTAGCCCATGTTTCAGTTGGTACAATATTCGGACCATCATAAACGAGATTCAGTTGGATTCAGTTGAGTCTCCCAATTCGTCTGTAAATGAGAGAACTTGTCAAAACCCGACCTAGGAGTATTAACTTGGATCACTTGTTCATCTACAGATTGGCGGTTGGTGAAACTGGTTCGGTGTGTGCCCATCAGGTTCGGTCACATGCTCAAATTAGCCGTATAACCTGCAAAACGTAATAAAAAATGACAAAATTCA
>NW_008751712.1:1483-10155 GCF_000715545.1 Opisthorchis viverrini
AATAAGTAAGGATGGAAGTTATCAGTAGTCTCACGTGGGACCAACTTAGGAGTGATTCGAATCTTTGATAAATATGGGAAGTTTATATTGTCGAACATCAGTATTTTGATGAGTAGTGGGAAGGACTTTGTCATACTGAAAGCTAGTCTTGTGTGATTAGGCAAAGAAAGAAAGCAGTTGGCGCAATACACTCATTTACAAACAAATCTGGTTTTGGAAGAGACTCACCTGGAACCCAGCTGAATCCCTCGTTCATGATGTTTCCAAGCGGCTGCATGTGCTGCATCAGACCACCTTATGCTTCAGCTGGCACAATAATCGAGATATCACGACGCATGTATAGGCCTAATACACTGCTCATAGGGTTGCTGAAAACTCTTCGACAGCCCACGACCGGTTTTGCCCTTCTTGGGGCTCATCAAGTAGGCACAGTCCTCGAGTTTCCGTCAACTTTATGTTCTACTTGGACCCAAACTGCGTAAAATTAGCGAAATACACTCGGGAGTATCAAATTCTGCAGCCTTCTGAAAAGTTGTTAGCAGGTTAGAGTTCACACGGTATGAGTTTCTTCTGCGTTTTTTGCCATAACATAAGACACGGCAATACATATGAGTGACTCAACGACAAATTCAAATTTCCAATGAGCCTTTCATCATTTCTGTGAGTGGTGTTAGATTAATGTCTGGCCACCTCTCTACAACAGAGCTGTTTTCAGTAAAACCGAACTAAGTTTTCTAGAATGTGGATAGTCGCACGACCCGTGAAATTCGCATCCATGCTAATCTTTGTCAAATAGCTCACGAGTAGTCAAACAGATGTGTCCAGCAGATTTCAAGCGTTCGTGTTGTCACCTGACTAGGAAATCCTGGTGAGTCAGCTGATCGGTAGAACTAGGGAAGATACTGGGTCACCGTTCGACTTGTTGGGCAAATCAGTCACCTCGTCTAACGAACAACCACATCTGCTTCCTCAGACGTGATAATCAAAAGGCATCTCCAACATGCGCTGGTGTGTCTGAACTAGGTGTTGCGCGACTCGTGTTATGCGAGTGTTAGCGGTTCGTATCAGATGGTCCGAATTCCGTTCGCACTGGAACACACAGAAAACACGGAACGACAGAGCTGGGATGGATAGGGATAAAAGAAATGGAAGAAACTGCCGTGCTCTGTGATGCTGTGTTCACTGAACATCCAGGAGTCCGAAGCAGTTAACAGGCTTCGATAGATGAGTGAACGAAACACACATAGATATCAGGTGGAAGGAACATAGTCCAAGGTTATTAGCAATGTTGTGGAATGTAGGTAGCTCGGGTGCGCTGTTTGGTTGTTGGTCTGTTCACCGAGCTTGGCAGTTGGGTTGCAAACGTTTCATCACCAATCGAGGTGACACCGTCAGTGCAGGGTTGAGTGGGTCACCCACACCCAACAACCAAACAGTCCAAGGTTGTTGTCTAGATGAAACATGCTACTCATAGGGTTCTGAAAGGTCTTCTACGGCCTACGACCAGTTTCACCCTTTTTGAGGATCATCAGGTAAGCACAAACCCCGAGTTTCCATCAACTTCACGTTTTACTTGGACGAAAATTGGACACATTTCGACAAATACACTTATTTGCATACTGTTCTGGTTTTCAAGGGGAGACTCAACTGAATCTCTCGCTTGTGATATTCTACAAGTGAATGTGCGGCACAAATGCTACCCCATGTTTCAGTTGGTACAATATTCGGACCATCATAAACGAGATTCAGTTGGATTCAGTTGAGTCTCCCAATTCGTCTGTAAATGAGAGAACTTGTCAAAACCCGACCTAGGAGTATTAACTTGGATCACTTGTTCATCTACAGATTGGCGGTTGGTGAAACTGGTTCGGTGTGTGCCCATCAGGTTCGGTCACATGCTCAAATTAGCCGTATAACCTGCAAAACGTAATAAAAAATGACAAAATTCACTTCGAGAATATCGTGATTTAGCAAACATCAGAATAGTTTTGAAAAACTGCAAATCATAAGTGCGCTGTCTGAACATCGCTCAGAGTTATTCAAATAGTGTTTGCTGTTTAGCATAGTTGTTTAATCTTTAACAAAATATAAATGGCCAATAAAGGACGTATGACTCACATCCAGTGTATCGCTCACAATCGTCAAGTCCCGTTCCCATTGTCTCACGATGGCCAAAAATGGTGTGGCATGACGACTGGCCCCGATGGACTGTAAACTCATCATGTGATCCTCCATAATTTGTGAGGGTTCTTCGACAGAGGCCAGGATGAAGCAGGGTTCTTTGTTGCATTTCGTATACGGTGATATGGAAAAACGCATTTCTAGCCATATATTCTTGATGTCCTCCAAGTTCTGTTGAAAAGAATTAAATTGCTTCTCAAAATACTTGAGGATTCTACGGTGATAGCAAACGTGACAGATAGCGACCAAGGACGGTGAGCGCTATTAGAAGGTGGCGTAAACCAATGCCTGTCTCGTGTGCTACTGGGGTCTTTCCTTGTAGTATTGAAGGATAAACAGGGAACCCTGCCGTCACTATAAAAACGGGCACTCATCCCCTAATGGTCGCAGCAAAGATTTCCTGGGACCAAACATCACACTGGAACCTTGTCCAGACATTTATCACCATCCGTTTTCTCTTTGCCCCATGGTGATAGAGTGAACGGTTTGCATGGTATTTATAAACCAACTCTCGTGAAGAGTATATTCACTCATGAGCCGGTTGGGTAAGACCAACATAACCGTTGGTCAAGTGCGTATTATCAGGAAGGTCACATTCCTGAAACTAACCTCAGAATGCCCGGAACCTACTGCTCCACCAGAAACTCAATAGGAAAGCCGGCAAGCATCCAGGCCAGTCAATCATTCAGTCAATTCAGCAAAACCTGATGAGTGTTCTTGCACGCCACAGGAGCACGGCCGAATGTGATCAGTGTTCAGGCTTTTCATAGAGGCACGATCAATGTTGATGGGTGTTCATTAACGCCTATCAAACAGCCTGGATCAATGTCAGAAAGTCCCCTTTTACTAGCGTGGGGGCATTGTGACTTTTGCTCTCGCACTTGTTTGTTCGGAACATAGCGGTTGTGTTCCCTTCTGTGCGTCTTTCCTCTCCGGCATTAGGCACTGGAGCAGGTCAGCAGCAGACACCACAGATTGACGAATCAGCAGATATAACACGTATAAACCACACTGTTTACTTAGTACTGGTTAAGAATAACTGAAATGAATCATAGAGACAATATCACAAAGGCCAAGGCAAGTCAAATTCACAGCTCGTAAATAAATATGTTCCTCCACACAAAGGTTAACCCCCATACAAAGACCACTTCCCTAGGATTGGCGTTCACAAGCAAGACACAGAGAAGTGCCGAATGACGGGTTATTGCGCGATGCCACGTCACATGCCATTCCAAAAAACCCAGAAGACTATGAGAGTGACATTTCTTCAGTGTGACAGTGCGTTTTACACGTACTCTATCATATAAAAAGAAGCTGTTCAGGGGATTACATCTACTGTTCACAAAATCAGGTCACAGAAATTTCCATCCACTACCTCGGTTAATCATCATCAGGTGAGAATTGCGTAACCTCGGCGCCATACAGGCTTTCTACCGTCTGACACAACCGAAACGAAGGACTGGATCTAACGTAGAACCATGTGACCAGCAGCCTAGAACTGGAAGCAACTACTGTTTACCAAACTACTCGCAAGTGGAAGTGTTTCAACTGGAGACGCTCTGACGTTCGAAGAACAGCTTCTGATGAGCACACCTACCTACCATTTGTCTATTTATTCAGTTATGGAGTTTCAAAAACAACCAATCTTATTTCTCTACATATATTGGCACCCAATTTGACCTTTTTAACAAAGGCCCACTATTTCGTAGTTACCCTCGGTCAACGCTATGAACTTTGTTGAACGATGTGTTTATTTTCCCATGGTTCCTGAATTCCGCTCGATTTCACTCTTCATCGTTGGCCTTCGTAATCTATTAACCAGTTCTACTTCTGTCATCATTTGTGATATGTCCATAAAAAAGTAATAGAGGTTGTCCAAGTGGGTACTACAGCTTCACCGCATTCGGACTCACGAAAATAAAACGAGTACAAGCAACTTTCCTTCGCGAGGGCTATCTCTTATCCAAATTAGTTACGTCTGTCTCGATCGGCTGTAAACTAAGTTTGTTCGTGAGATGAATCGTGTGTTAAAGGCTATTCTACTGTCAAGGAACAAGGTCTCTGAACTCTGTTCACATTCTATTGCTTTGCAGGACAAAGCATGTGTTAGTTAAACATCCAGTCCGATGCGAACAATGGAAAGACGTTCGGCTGACCTTCATGCATAAGTCACGTTACCTTTTCAATGACCACCTCGCGCTGAGCATTGCTCACAACCATTGAAATCACATCAGCGAATTGGTGAAGTTGCATTGCAAATACCCCCTCGAGAGTGAACGTTTGAGGATCCATATCAAAACTGATACCGGTCTTCTCCATCAATTGTTTCCAGTGTCTGCAGATTTGAGGACATAATTTTAGCGTCATGTATAATGGTGTGTGATTATATTTTATCCTATCATCAAGATCGAAATATACTTATAAACATAGCTCAATCCTTCTCCATTTTAAACCCCCCAAAAAAACTGTAAGGCTCAAAATGAAATAAACGACTACAAATTCATACATTATGATGCAATACTCCTCCACAAACGCAGTCTTGTCAGTACTGAACATCCCTTGATTTCTGTCGTGGTTCCGTGAGATGTGGCCTCTTGATGACTTGACTCCGAGCCACAAGTTAACCAGTGTGATTTCCTCATGTAAGTGGGCTTCGAACACGTAAGAACGTGGAGCATTCGCCGGTCCTCAAATGCAGATTTGAGGATTTAATTTCCATTCGACGTAATCATCATCTGACTGCTCATATTAGTCAGCAGCTTCCGCTTCGGGTTATCTAACCGAGTTCTCTGTAACCCCCGGGTTTCTGCAGGCCAAACCCGAAGGACTGTGGAAATCCCTCCTTATCAAGCTAATTTCGTTCCGATTCACTCATAGCCTGTGACCATCATCTGTGCATGTACGAAAAATTTCGTTATCCAAAAGCAATAACGAGAATTCGCACGCAAACCTCTCTTCCAAACTACAGAGACCAGCTCCACCCCAGAAAATAGGAAAGTTCACAGAACGTATTCCCCGCATGTTCCATTCCTAGAAAGGTCATCTCCCTGAAGCATCCGCGATGCTGTTCCCCCCCCCCCACAATCTTTAGAGAATAGCCGGACAGTAGTTTCGAAGGGCGTAATTTTGGAGGACAATTCCAAACCCGGAATCTTGCTGTTACTACTTGATGAGTATGATATTACCTCTGCCGGAGTATCTCCTTCATGATGTTACTATCCAGGTTACTAGATTCGAACCCTACTTTATGGTCACGGTAGAATAATGATCAGCCACTTGCTTGTCTTAGTGAACGATGTCTTTTATGCTAACAGACGTCGGGGTCGTCACTGACGGTCGTACAGCAGTCCTAAAGACTATATGATAACTACCATACACCAATGAGGAGATAAGACCTGCGTAATGTAGAAAGAAAGAAAGGGGAGGTTGAAGACTCATTACAGAAAGATCTTAAGTCTATGGGAAAAAATAACAGTAATTGCACGTTCGAACAGCAATGAGTGCCCCGTCAGCACAACAAGAGATATGCCTCAACCTGGTTATGGCGACTTGAAGTGACGGCATTCTCGCCAGGAGTCCTAGTCGGAAGGGCAAACCCCACAACACACAACTGGACTCAGGTCTCCTTCATTTCGCCCATATCAAAACTCGTCGCTCGAGAAAGACACTCACTGGACATCCCAGACAATCACCTCAATCTGATGGGTTTAACTTCCCGTGCTCTGGTGCTAAATCCTCTGCATTTCTCCACCCTCCCCCCCCGAGAAGAATCCCACGAGAAAGTATAATGACCCTCTTTTCCCGTAGAGGCTCTTCTTAGGGGAATTACGGTGTTATGTTGCCCATCGATCGGTGCAAATCACGATTGAAGACTACTCAAATATAGTCTTAAGGCATGACTGGCTGATTTCATCTCGGGATCACTTGTCGATTAAATTCATGAGATGCGCCCAATGATATTTCATGCTTTTGTGATGCAAAAAATAATGTTGTGGGAGTCCTCTGCCTACGCAGCTAAAGTTGGTAAAAATGCGGCAAGTGTTGGAAGTTAATAGGCTGAAGAGAATTGACGAAAATCGATGACGCTGATGACATTTCGAACGCCAGGTTCGAAGCGCTGGGCACAAGTCACATCGTTCATTCATTAACTCGTTTGGCTGTTCAGAGAGAAGAAGTCAGGTGGATCAGTGGTAACACACTCGCCCTGCAGGAGGATGACTGTGGCATGCGGCGGGACCATCTACGCTACTCTATTTGTTCTAGGAGACATTTCTGTTCCAAACGGCTGAGGGTATGTGTTTGAGGGCACTCACACGTGGAACTCAGCTACTTCACTAACCTGTCTCGCATCGCATCATCCTTCAGGTTTTGTATTAGCAGCAGCGACTCCAAGAAGTTTTTCAAAATAGTATTGAGCATTCTGGCGGCGGGAAGCGCACGCATTCGTCTTGGACGTTGACGGAAGCGGTTGATAAATTCACGAGTGCTTGACACAAGGTCTCCGAGTTTCGCATCCTTCCACAGTATACAAGCCCAGTCTTGCCGGGCACTCTGAAAGAACGTAGAGAACGAGGGATTACCTTTAGGGGAACGTTTGCGACACAGGAACTCATTTTCCATCAACGGTCTACGCTCGCTAGGTACGGAACTTACCACAGTATTGATCGTTGTTGGTAATCAATGTATTGAGCTATGGCCGAACAGAACGAATAACCTATCACTTTATATCTTTGTAATGTACAACTCATAAGTTTGCTGAAAATCCGTCAACAGCAACCTTATGAGTAGTACATTACAAAGGTGTACATGTATCGCGATATCTCGAATATCTTAGTGACTGAAACATTAGGCGGCCTGGTGCAGCACATTCAGTTGCCTGAGAACATCACAAACGAGAGATTCAGCTGGGTTTCAGGTGAGTCTCTCGAAAGAAAAACAAATTAGTTTGCNTTGAAAACTAATTTGGTTTTTTCGAGAGAATCACATGGAACCCAGCTGAATCTCTCGTTTTTGATGTTCTCAGGCAAGTGAGTGTGCTGCACCAGGCCGCCTCATGTTTCAGTCGCTACGATATTCGAGATATCGCAATACATGTATATCTTTCTAATGTACATTCAGTTGCCTGAGAACATCACAAACGAGAGATTCAGCCGGGTTCCAGGTGAGTCTCTCGAAAAACCAAATTAGTTTGCAAATTAGTGTATATTCGCTAACCTATCATTTTGTTTCTCTGTATGGAGTTTAAATATAGTAAACCAGGATGAGGTTCGGTCTGAAAGCACAATCAACCGCGTCTGTCACTCTGAGTGGGGTACATCAAGCTAATGCGGTGGAATCGATCACACGACCTTCTGAGTGACAGATTCTGCTGTTAACAGCACACTGTGCAGCCACCGAAGTAGTAGGCTTGCGTTCGAAGATCTCATAATAGAACAGTACGATATAGCGAGTGTGATGGCATTGAGCATTCCGTCATGACTGGACTAGCAGGATCGTTCAACTATTGAGTTGGTTGCTCTCCTTGTCCATGATTGTATCGTTAAGTTCGAACTAAACACTCAGAAGATTCTCTGTGGAGAATCACAAAAAATTCGAAGTAACGCGACGCCCAAATTGCAGTTAAATGAGTCAAATGACCATGTTTCACGTCTGTTTTCAAATACAGTGCCAGGGAAGAAAACTAACGGTGAAAATTTCGACCACAGCAAATACGCTTTCACTGACAAGGCGTTTATCCACCTCACTACTGTTTGCTGACTTCACGAGACGATTCAGACGTGTACGGTGGCGCAGCAGCTGGAACAAAGACCTATGACCAGAAAAGAAAGCAGCGGCAGCGAAAACATGAATGCTAGTGGTGTTAACATTGCGACAGTTGAGAGGAGAAGGCCGAAGTTTTCAAGTCCAGTACAGGCTTGTTACCTATCCGCATCTGGGATAATGCAGTGGGCGAGCTGGGGCAGATGAACCGAAAATCAATAGCGAGGATGTCAGTGTAGTAAGGCGGAATGCTGACTGGACAGGCACCGACATAAATAGTGTAGGAATACGTGGGCAAAGGAACACGCTCCTGGCCGAAGGGTCGCGGCCGGATGTGCATCAAGGTTCGATGACAGAGAGGACCTGTGAAGGCGGTGGTCATCCGTGCTTGATTTATGAATATGGTAGAAAAGTACACTGTTCCAGCAGATCAAAGCATACGCAGGCAAAAGTTGGAACAAGTGGAAGGGGATGAGTCTAGACAGATCGGTGTTCATAGGTTAGGTGATGTAGGCTAAAACCTATGTGACACGACGCTGTTATGAGATCTGATCAAGTGACAGATTGTTGGTAGGCCTAATGTAGAGTTCCATCGATACGCGTCAGAAGAATGAATGAGAATTTATGCTGACTTCTTGAAATTCCCTGTAAACGGAATGCTAAAGAGCTATAAACACGTTGTGGAAACTGCTCATGCCATAGCATATACAACGTATTATGATAATAGCACA
>NW_008751712.1:10602-12489 GCF_000715545.1 Opisthorchis viverrini
TCAAGTGACAATTGTTGGTAGGCCTAATGTAGAGTTCCATCGATACGCGTCAGAAGAATGAATGAGAATTTATGCTGACTTCTTGAAATTCCCTGTAAACGGAATGCTAAAGAACTATAAACACGTTGTGGAAACTGCTCATGCCATAGCATATACAACGTATTATGATAATAGCACATATCGCGCGGTCATATTGAGTTTATTGCAGTTCGGCTGGCACGAATAAGGACCAAAGTACTCCTTTCGACTATTTTGTACGAAATTTGTGGCACTGGTTGCCAATTTTAATTTTAAAAAAACTTACCTGTATCCTGCTATGTTCAACGATCTCCGGAATACACACCTGTCTTATGATAAAATGGACTGATTTACTGAAAGTTCGAAGGATATTTAAGAGTAATTAACGCAAAGTGAACTTTGCACTTGACAGGACTGAGCAAGTGAATCGAATGCAAGCCACAGCAGTCATCCTGAGGACCGATCATTTCTCGATTTTGCACACTACTCATCAGTAGCAAAATTTTAATCAAAATAGTGTTGGTAACGGCTCGGCACCTCACGAAACCGAATGCATTTGCAGAGTTGCTCACCTTTTGTTCCGTATACAGGTCATAAATTGGTTTTAGCTTTTGCAGTTCCCCATGCATTTCTTTCAACTCCGGGTATGTGGAGATTGGAAGATCCAACAGGCGTTCACTACTGAGAAGATCCACTCGACGGGCTTCCAAAAGCTCACATTCGGCGACGAAGTTAGCCAAGCTCGCGCAGCCTTTGTCCAGATCCTCTGACTCATTGCCGGGACCGGACGTCCGGTAACTGCAAAGAACACGTTGTAAAAATGACGATAACTAAAGGCCGAACAATCACACATAGAGCAAGCGTCATCCGAACATCCGATTGGCGAAATCGACAAGCGCACGATGCAACATAGACCACAAAACACACTGATTAAGGGAAGCAAGAGAGAATTGATAGTTAAAAAACGCCAGTGATCTCGCAAATATCCCAAACAGTGAGAAGAAACGAAGGATAGTCACTTAAAGTTCAATTCACAAAGAGAGGATTACCCGATTACACCACAAGTCAAAAGTCATCAAAACAAGCAAACAAAACGAACATCTAAAATCTGGTAGGAAACGCTGGCATAAACAAACAAAATCCCACACAAAAAATAAAACTCCATGGTAGAATCTTCCAGCAAAATTGTAGAAACAAACGCTGGTGAACGAGAAAAGAATCCAAAAAAAGAGTCAAATTTTCCTCAAAAAAAAAGCAAAAACATTATATTCCCAACAACATTCTCGCCAAAAAGATGCAACATTCAAAATAAAGACAATTGAGTCGAAATCGTGCAGACCACATCGGGAACACAGCACGGATTAGCCTCTTCATTTTCGCATCCAGAAAAAACGTCTAGATTCTACAGTAGATGCTGCCAATATATTCAAGACGTCCGCAAACAAATCAGAGAAGAACCTCCTCCCAAGTGCGTGTCCCGACAGCTGCTTGAATGGGGAGTCCTGGTGCTCTATCAGAACCGCTTCATTCTAAGTGAGTTCAAATATGTGCATCTCAGAACCCCTATCAACCATATGCCTATTTCTAAGGCAATGCAACCTCAAGCTCCTTAGCCCATTCACATCAGACAGTGCATTCTACACACCATTCGCATCAAAAATCTCTGGAGGTCTAAGAGGTCCTCGGGTACGTTTGGGTGTATAGAGCCACGCAAGCACTATTCTAAACGAGCTCGTAGTGTACGAACAAAACGGGAATGAGAACACATGACCTGCAAATAAAAAAAAACCGGGAATACCAGAGACAATTGGAGTCTAAAAAAAACATCCAAAGGCTTCGCTGAGATCGCTACGATCGTACTGATCATGC
>NW_008751712.1:14439-16133 GCF_000715545.1 Opisthorchis viverrini
AACACGAGTCGCGCAACACCTAGTTCAGACACACCAGCGCATGTTGGAGATGCCTTTTGATTATCACGTCTGAGGAAGCAGATGTGGTTGTTCGTTAGACGAGGTGACTGATTTGCCCAACAAGTCGAACGGTGACCCAGTATCTTCCCTAGTTCTACCGATCAGCTGACTCACCAGGATTTCCTAGTCAGGTGACAACACGAACGCTTGAAATCTGCTGGACACATCTGTTTGACTACTCGTGAGCTATTTGACAAAGATTAGCATGGATGCGAATTTCACGGGTCGTGCGACTATCCACATTCTAGAAAACTTAGTTCGGTTTTACTGAAAACAGCTCTGTTGTAGAGAGGTGGCCAGACATTAATCTAACACCACTCACAGAAATGATGAAAGGCTCATTGGAAACTTGAATTTGTCGTTGAGTCACTCATATGTATTGCCGTGTCTTATGTTATGGCAAAAAACGCAGAAGAAACTCATACCGTGTGAACTCTAACCTGCTAACAACTTTTCAGAAGGCTGCAGAATTTGATACTCCCGAGTGTATTTCGCTAATTTTACGCAGTTTGGGTCCAAGTAGAACATAAAGTTGACGGAAACTCGAGGACTGTGCCTACTTGATGAGCCCCAAGAAGGGCAAAAACCCGTCGTGGCCGGCCAAGAGTTTTCAGCAACCCTATGAGCAGTGTATTAGGCCTATACATGCGTCGTGATATCTCGATTATTGTGCCAGCTGAAGCATAAGGTGGTCTGATGCAGCACATGCAGCCGCTTGGAAACATCATGAACGAGGGATTCAGCTGGGTTCCAGGTGAGTCTCTTCCAAAACCAGATTTGTTTGTAAATGAGTGTATTGCGCCAACTGCTTTCTTTCTTTGCCTAATCACACAAGACTAGCTTTCAGTATGACAAAGTCCTTCCCACTACTCATCAAAATACTGATGTTCGACAATATAAACTTCCCATATTTATCAAAGATTCGAATCACTCCTAAGTTGGTCCCACGTGAGACTACTGATAACTTCCATCCTTACTTATTAGCTATGGGTCGCTGTGCAGCAGAAGTGGATGTATTTGGAGGCCATTTTTATGGGCGGTGATGTTGCGAAACAGCTGCCTAACGAAGCAAAGCGGTTTGAAACGATCGATAAAATGTTCCGAAAAGTGAGTGGTAGTTGTTTGACATATTTTCTTAAAATTGGTTCAGTTTTCTCTTCGTTTTCTGTAGTAACGCTATTTTTCTCAGCTTAGTTCTCGGTCTGAGCCTCCTAAGCTAGCGTCCACGTCAAAACAAACACCAAAGGTGCACAAGGTATATTAACTCTCAAAACGAAGTCAGGAACACTTGTACAGCGCTTCATATATGTAGCGTAAGCAGCAATAACTCTCTGGAAATTGTGACGAGTTCTGGATGCGGCATTGGCATTCGGCATTCGGCCAATACTGGGTCATAATTAGCTGTTGGGTCCAGACTTTCGACCAATCAGATCTCGGCTTGATGCCGGACGGGCAAGCGTCCCGAATTTCTGGCCAGTCTTGCGTGGGATGGGATTCTCGGCCGTATCAGAACCTGACTACACAAGCAAATACTACGGCATTACCACTAGTTTTCACCACTGTCGGCAGAGGAAGCCCTGTAAAGAGGAGAACGTTGAAGTGAGAATGGAAGAGCGGACTCAACGCCAGTTTAT
>NW_008751712.1:16566-33731 GCF_000715545.1 Opisthorchis viverrini
CATTCGGCCAATACTGGGTCATAATTAGCTGTTGGGTCCAGACTTTCGACCAATCAGATCTCGGCTTGATGCCGGACCGGCAAGCGTCCCGAATTTCTGGCCAGTCTTGCGTGGGATGGGCTTCTCGGCCGTATCAGAACTTGACTACACAAGCAAATACTACGGCATTACCACTAGTTTTCACCACTGTCGGCACAGGAAGCCCTGTAAAGAGGAGAACGTTGAAGTGAGAATGGAAGAGCGGACTCAACGCCAGTTTATCATGAGTCAAACATCGAAATGCATACACCACCGGTCACTCACTCAATCTGGGTGAAGAACGATAACAAGATTGCCATCGATATCCGCTAGTGGTCATACCTTACAACGTCCCCAGCAAAACACAGCAAGGATCACCTGTAAGGTGGACGGCACCGGTGGTACCCAGCAGTTTCGTTATCTCTCTCTCTCCCCCCAAATATGGAACATTTCAAACAAGGACATATCATTATGTGTTCTGTAGACTGGCGAAAATAAATTCCAACAAAATGGTTGCGTGTTAAGGTAAGTATTTTATATAACCGCGGTAACGCCGAAGCGAGCAATTGTTGGTTCATTTCCCCTATTTTTATGCTCTACAAAGCGATTCTCCCTTTTTTGTTATATTGGCTTGCGCCTACACCACCCTTCTTGTTTCTGACCTGAACATGAACCGTTCTTTTACCTTGTCATCGGACGTGTTGTTTAACTTCACACTTGGTTTCGCTAGCTTGTAAACACGTGGCTCTCAGTCGGAGTGGAATATGGGATACGTTAGGAATTAGCAGTCGCGAAACCGGTGTATTGAGGCCGGCGTAGTCCCACGATTCGAGGTTTATAAAGTTTCATAATTTTTTTTATTGTACTTATAGTACCGCATTTGCAGATAAACCTCCGTTTGGAAGAGTTGGCTTTTGGGGTTTTGCGCGCAACCCAACGTAGTCTAACAGACTGCAGGAATCAAACTATAGTACCCCAATCAGGAAATCAAGTCTCAAGTACTCCGTGGATCACAGACGTTCGGTCGAATTGGAATCGGGAGACTTAGAAACAAGAAGCGCCTAGTCATTCGAAAAGTTATCGAACACGGAACTTGCTAACGTTATGAACGTTATTTCTGACAACAATGTTCGTCGTGAATACCATTATTTCCCCAGCCTTTTGATTCTTTATTTGCCGTCCGGATATGCTATTCCTCGTAAAAATTTACACTACTATAAACGGTTTCAGTAGTACACGTTCATCGATGATAAGTGCTAGCCCCCACTCTCATTGGTTGACGGACTCCATTAAATAGTCCGCGCACCGAGGCGACGCACACTCGTCATGGCTTCATTCGCGCCGTTCGATGCGCCAACATCTGGAGCGCGAGCACCAAGCGCCTTATTGAACATGGTGTTGAACGATGTGCGAATACTTTATCAACGGATGGACCCCGGACATTTCGCAGTCTATGCCATGTGGCATCGTAGCTTCGTGCAGCAGGCTGGCCCCCGAGAGTCACCCCCATTCACCTTCCCACCACCCATCAACCTGTACACGGATACGAGCATTGCTGACTACGACCAACTGCCTCCATCCATATTGTTGAACTTGGATTCTCCTGCCCTTCTTCCGACGGAATTTCCGGAGGGACTTGTCACAGTGGGCCCAGAAGACTCTGTTGTTCCCGACGAAACGGCCGTTGTTGGCATTCCAAGCTCGGGTGAGGAGTGGACTGTTCCAACTGTACAAACTGGCCCCCGACGAGCAGTCGGTGTGTATGACGCGAGGCAAGATCCTCGGACGGAAGTCGCTGAAGGAACACCCACCGTACCCAGTTTACAAGACTTCGTAGCAGATGATCACATCTGTGCTGAGTGCGGCCTTGAAGATCCTGAAGAAGACGAAGAAGGAACCGTAAACTGGGTTCAATGTCCGTATTGCACACGGTGGTACCATCGTAGTTGCCTTATCCAACCCCCTATTGTGACGATATTTTGGTGCTTTTTTTGTGAACAAACATTTAAATAGATTCGGTTATTCCCTCTTCACCAACAATTCGTAATTTATAATCAAGGCGCTTGCGTTGGAAGTGCAGCCCGCTTTAACCGATGTTCACAGAGAGCCTCTAGAAATATTGCGCGGTTAGATAATTTCATAGTGAAGATTGTCCCAGGGAATACGTAAATGGCGATGTTCAGAGCATTCTGCGTTGAATTGTGTAGGGTTACATGAAAAGTGTACACTACGTTTAGTTAGAGCGAAGCAAATGAATGTGAGGAACCGGGCGTAAACATCCCTCTGCTAAGAGGTGCGTGATTCAAATGAGGATGGAAATAGGAAAAAGTGGGACGAGGCGCATTTTGTCGGATTGTTCTGCTTTTACCTTTGTCAAATACGGAATGTAGCTGTGAGAGACAAGAAGACACGTAAACCGCTGCACAAGGACGAACGTTGGTTTCATTGTTTACTAAGTCCTACCGAGCTATTCACGAACTTCTCAGGGGCCACGAAATGCAAGAACGCTGCCACTAATTGAATTGAATCCATCATACTGGGAAGGAACCGACAGGCAATTAAGTGTGCTTTGTTTGCGTATGCAAGATAACAACAGGCTTGGTAATGTGGTGGATTTTGGTGAACCAAGCGAAGAAGTAACACGCCACTGCATTCCATGGTTGGCGTTTATTATTGCATTATGTGCATGGAGTGCAAACTCCTGGTCTGTACGGGAGGAAAAACTAGGGTGTGTATGTGTGTTACTTGCGGTAAGTCGATTCTTGTTTCCAATGGGCGTCGTACTGCAAGATGACAGTCCCAGCAGCTATCCATACAGTTCTGCATTGCATTTCCATGAAAATGGAAAATTCTGATCTGGATGTTGGTCATTATGTGTGCCAGGAATTCGGATGCAAATTGAGAAACCCATCCATACAGCTGACAAGCGTGCAGGGAATTTCCATTTGTCAACATCTAGATGACCAGAGTGTAAATATGCAGGAACAACCGCTCGCTGAGTCAGTGGAATGATAACTCTATCCTCAGGTGGCAAACCGTGGCGGGCACCCAGTTTAGCTGAGGTCACCTCCACCTCCCGCTCACCGGCTAGCCTACACTGACAACTTGACCTGACGGTATTCGGCCATTATCACCACATCGGATGTTTCAAAATGTCAACTAATTGGGGTCAACCAAATTGGATATTTCGAAATGTCAGCTAATTGGGGTCAACCAAACCGGATGTTTCGACATGTCAGGTAACTATGGTAATTGCGTAATTTCGGGCGATGGGTTGGGCTTGCTACTCAGCTGGAACCCAGCTGAAGGCAAAAACGTTTATTTGACTGTAAAAAAAGCCTTAGAGACCGCTTAGTCAGAAAATCTCGAAGGAAACTGACACCACAGCATTAATTTGGGAGAAATAAGTCTTCAAGATCATAAGTAAGGAAATACGCAGCGTACCTGTTAGTACATCAGCTGCATCAGTACATCGTTTATCAAGTTCAAGTGTGTTTTCGAAAATTGATCTAAAAAATGCCTATCTTCAAATACCACTGGACGTTCGCCTGAAGTTTTTCTAACTACGTCTCCAAGTGCAGAATTCTCACAGCAAGCATTGAGGAAAATGCATGAACGTTGCCAACTGTTTTGGTCACTGATGTAGTGGCCTGGCTACCCAATAAATTAGTTTACCAGGAGTGTGTGGCAAAGAAATAAAAATAATAACGCTAGGTTGGGTAAACCAAAAATAAAGAGGTCAGGTGGAACAGACTCACTAACAATTGTTCTCTTTAAAATAGTTCGTCGTTGGCCCAGGTCAGCGAATAAACAATAATCCACGTATGTTGGTCCAGTGGTCTTCCTCTGAACATTTTCCACATATAATAGATTCCGAAGATGGTCTGAAATGTTTTGGTACCAGAGTTAGTACATGAGACTCGCGAATGACCGCTGCAAGCGCGACCGAAATCAGAAGAGAGAGTCGAAGCAAGTGACCACGCTTGTATTATGAGAAATTGTACAAGTGCGCGTTTTTCTGGTTTTTCGTATTTAAACAAAAAACGACTATGCAATTGATGAAATACGTAGTGTTATATTGAAAGTAAAAATAAAGGTACAAAACGCCACAATGACAACGGCATACACTTCTCCGCCAAATTCCTCGAGGAATGGTTAAAAGGTCTTGGATGTCGAAATCTGCTTACTTACGCATTGCTCAGGTCGAGTTCAGTACCAGAGATCAGTCTATTAACGGCACTCCTGCTATTCCAAATATTAATGAGTCCTTTGTAGATGATCCTATGGTATCCGAACAAAACGTATCTGAAGAACACACAACCTGTGAACAGTCAGAAGTTTCCATTCCAAGAAGGTCTAAAAGATTGCGATCAAGACCACCACTGGACTATAAATATCCACACGCTCCGGTTTTACTGATCTACGTGCGGTTACTTAATTCTCACACCTTTCCACTAAAGGAGAAAAACTAATGCGTAAACTATGTATACGTTATAGCATGGCCAATATCTGAGTAACAGAAGATTATGTCGAGCATCCTTAGATTACTGGATTTCTCGTCATTTTGTTTTCGCATGATTTAGTGAATGCTTCCAGTGGTGGTAGTTGCAAATTTCATGTAACCTCACTGTGCCACCGCACTCCATGCACATAATGCAACAATAAACGCCAACCATGGAATGCAGTGGCGTGTTACTTCTTCGCTTGGTTCACCAAAATCCACCACATTACCAAGCCTGTTGTTATCTTGCATACGCAAACAAAGCACACTTAATTGCCTGTCGGTTCCTTCCCAGTATGATGGATTCAATTCAATTAGTGGCAGCGTTCTTGCATTTCGTGGCCCCTGAGAAGTTCGTGAATAGCTCGGTAGGACTTAGTAAACAATGAAACCAACGTTCGTCCTTGTGCAGCGGTTTACGTGTCTTCTTGTCTCTCACAGCTACATTCCGTATTTGACAAAGGTAAAAGCAGAACAATCCGACAAAATGCGCCTCGTCCCACTTTTTCCTATTTCCATCCTCATTTGAATCACGCACCTCTTAGCAGAGTGATGTTTACGCCCGGTTCCTCACATTCATTTGCTTCGCTCTAACTAAACGTAGTGTACACTTTTCATGTAACCCTACACAATTCAACGCAGAATGCTCTGAACATCGCCATTTACGTATTCCCTGGGACAATCTTCACTATGAAATTATCTAACCGCGCAATATTTCTAGAGGCTCTCTGTGAACATCGGTTAAAGCGGGCTGCACTTCCAACGCAAGCGCCTTGATTATAAATTACGAATTGTTGGTGAAGAGGGAATAACCGAATCTATTTAAATGTTTGTTCACAAAAAAAGCACCAAAATATCGTCACAATAGGGGGTTGGATAAGGCAACTACGATGGTACCACCGTGTGCAATACGGACATTGAACCCAGTTTACGGTTCCTTCTTCGTCTTCTTCAGGATCTTCAAGGCCGCACTCAGCACAGATGTGATCATCTGCTACGAAGTCTTGTAAACTGGGTACGGTGGGTGTTCCTTCAGCGACTTCCGTCCGAGGATCTTGCCTCGCGTCATACACACCGACTGCTCGTCGGGGGCCAGTTTGTACAGTTGGAACAGTCCACTCCTCACCCGAGCTTGGAATGCCAACAACGGCCGTTTCGTCGGGAACAACAGAGTCTTCTGGGCCCACTGTGACAAGTCCCTCCGGAAATTCCGTCGGAAGAAGGGCAGGAGAATCCAAGTTCAACAATATGGATGGAGGCAGTTGGTCGTAGTCAGCAATGCTCGTATCCGTGTACAGGTTGATGGGTGGTGGGAAGGTGAATGGGGGTGACTCTCGGGGGCCAGCCTGCTGCACGAAGCTACGATGCCACATGGCATAGACTGCGAAATGTCCGGGGTCCATCCGTTGATAAAGTATTCGCACATCGTTCAACACCATGTTCAATAAGGCGCTTGGTGCTCGCGCTCCAGATGTTGGCGCATCGAACGGCGCGAATGAAGCCATGACGAGTGTGCGTCGCCTCGGTGCGCGGACTATTTAATGGAGTCCGTCAACCAATGAGAGTGGGGGCTAGCACTTATCATCGATGAACGTGTACTACTGAAACCGTTTATAGTAGTGTAAATTTTTACGAGGAATAGCGTATCCGGACAGTAATGAAAGAGCGAAAGTCTGTGGTAATAGTGATATTCGTAGTTGCTAGTATGAGGTCCAGCAAGCATACAGATAGGCAGAGAAATAGGTTAGAGAAGGAGATACCAGACGTGCTTGCATTAGAGATGAAGGAGCTGGAGATAAGAAAGCGGAACTTAGCGTACCGGATGCGATCTTGTTTTCTTTTGACTCCTCTGATGAGGAAATCTTGATGTGTGGTAACTGTGAACTTGGGTTTCCGTCCACGGAACAGAAGGTCGGGAAATTTTTTGAAAAGCTTAGTTTAGTTAAGGGAAATCAATCGCATGCATCCATCTACTGATCAGCATAGGAAAGATGACGGCCGGGACTCGAACCGCGGCGCACTTGTTTTCCACCTTATCACAGCGCCTGGGGTCAACCTGCGGAGAATAGGAATAGTTTTGTTCAGCTGGGATCCGACGGAATTCTGGATGTGTATGGAAGCGTTCGAAATGAGGGTAGCTGATCGGCTGCTTGATGACAGCAGTAAATTGATGTACCTACTTCATTATTGGTTAGGGGAAGCCAAGTAGGCCACTGAACACTGCGTGTTGCTCCCTGGAAAGGTAGGCTATCAAAGAGCCTAAAGACTCAGTTCGGAAGGCCACACGACATTGCACAGTCGTTCATGAACGAGCTACTGATTAGAGGGCCCATTGCTCCCGGAGAGGTCGATGCCTTACGAAGGCTGATAAGGAAAATGGTGAACTTTGATCTCACACTGAGGCAGATGCATTACATGGCGAACTTGAACTGCTCAGCCAATCTCAAACGTCTACCTCGGCGTTTGCAACAAAAGTGGGCTGAGGCGGCAGACGACATACTGCGTTCGGGATCAGAGCTGGAATTTGATCATTTAGTATCCTTTCTCAACAGAAGTATATCCATTGCTTCAAATTACTATGGTGCTATCGCCAGCACAACAAGACAAAGTAGGCTTAGAACGCCCACCTGAAAAGGCCCGCATCAACGTCGTAGCTATGAGATCCAGTATGACTTGACCTCACTGTTCCCAGACTCATAGCCTTTCAGACTGTGAAGTGCTTGGCACCCTACCCCAACTCAAGAAGCTGAGTAGACTGAGAGGCCTCAAATTATGCCTCGATTGCCTAGAGCCTAACCTTAGAGCATTTGAGTGTCGGGTCCCTACCCGTTGCGACGGCAACCAGGGCATCACCGTCTGCTTCACGACACACAGCGGATGGTTGATAAGGAAACGAAAGCTGCCAACATCAACTCAACGCTTGTTGTGGGGCCCCGGGGCTACCTTGGGTTTGGTAGCAGTTCGGCTGATTGGCCCAAAGGGGACTTTGCTAACTCATGCCCTGTTGGACAATGGATTTAATGCTACCCTCATAACGGCAGATGTGGCGAAACAACTTTGGACAGAAGAGGAAGTGACGCGATTAGAAGTATCATTGGTAAATCGCCCCGATTTCAAGGATACCATGATCGTCAGCTTTGCCATGCAGTCTTTGCACGACAGGTGGGTTGTGAACGTCGACTGTGCCAACACTATCGGAGCACTTCCCATCGCCAAGGCTTACGTCCCGGATGATTCGCTGCTGAGCAAATGGACGGACCTGGCGGAGGTTCAACCTGCACGAACTCCTGGAAATAACGTCTCGATTTTGATAGGAACCAATGTCCCAGAGGCCCACTGGGTTATCGAACAACGTCTGGGCTCTCCGAAGCATCCTTACTCATATCTCACGGACTTATGATGGGCAATTTTTGGAACAGCTCCTCCTGCAGGACCAAACGAATATTACAGCGACTGTGCGAGAAGAAAGTTGGTTGGAACGAACGAATTGATATGGCCACGGGAACTTTGTGTGACTGTTGGCAACGAGACATGCAAAGAGTCGAGACGTTAAAAATCCCTCGATGCCTCCTGTCTACTGGATTTGATGTACACCACACATATCTCCTCCGACGCCTTAGAAGTTGGACACATATCCGTTGTTTATTTACGTTGTGTACGCAGTTCCGGGCTGGTATGCTGTAATTTTCTGGTTGGCAAATCCCGTGTTGCCCCTATGAGGCCTGTTGCAATACCGCCACTGGAGTTACAAGCTGTTGTCTTGTTCGTAAGGTTAAAGAGCCTCGTCCTGAGGGAACCGAGTTTGAAAATAAACAGCATATACTTGTGGACCGACTCTATGACCGTACTTCATCACATCAATAACCGAAAGACAGTTCAGCAGATCACGCGTCAAGAGGAGTCTATGGTGGCCGCATGGATGTTCTAGACATTTGGTTGCATGGTATCGCCTTCCTACAAAGCCCAGAGCACAAGTGGCCAGAAATGAATGTCAACTGCTCTGATGAAGACATACCGGGCCTTGAAGTTAGAGTCCAACGTTGTGAACACTACCGTCCTAGGAGAATTAGCATTTGACAAACTTCTCTCTTACTATTCTTCGTGGACTAGGCTGAAACAAGCCATAGAATGGATGAGGTGATTCAACTTTTATCCTCGCATAAAGTCAAATAAAGAAGAGAAGTGTGTGCTCTCACTTAGCTGTCTGCGGCTTGATGAACTGAGGGCAGCAGAATATTCACTATTCCAATACGTGCAACGGCACGCCTTTGAGCATTTATGTAATTCTCTCGCCGGAAAGTCACGTCCCGATGAGACCCTGAATGTGGACTCGTTCAACTGGTTGCGTAAAGTCTCTCCAATACTCTTTGAAGGACTGATATGTGTCGGAAGAAGGCTGTAGAATAGTGGTTTGTCCCAATTCCGCAATCATCCCACCATACTTCCGAGCCGACATCCTGTGACACATTGCTCGATTAGACACTACCATGAGTTGGAAGGACATATGGGCACGTCCCACGTTCTAGCCGCCATGCGTAAGAAATTTTGGGTTGTCAAGGTGGCAGCCGCAGTTAAAAGGATTGTGCGTAGGTATTTGTCATGTAAGGCAAGGTCGATGAAGCCAGCGGAACAGCTGATGGCACCGTTACCACCCTGCAAAGTCGAGCCCGGTTACGCCTTTGCCGTCGCTGGTATGGATTATTTCGGTCCCTTTTTTGTACGTGACGGACAACAGTCGAGGAAGCGATACGGGTGTATCTTCTCATGTTTGAGGACGCGTGCACTGCACATCGAGGTGGCTCATTCCTTATCGATTGACTCTTTTCTTATGGCACTTTCCCGCTTTATTAACAGTCTTGGTTCACCGAAGGAAATGCTCAGTGACAGAGGAAGTAACTTCGTTGGAGCCGAACTAGAACTTCGGCAATTTCTGAAATCGCTAGACTGCGAGCCCGTTAATGAGAGTATGATAGCCCACGGGATTGAGTGGCACTTCAACCCACCCTATAGCAGTCATGCGGACGAGTATGGGAGCGTCAGATACGATCCATTCGCCGAGTACTGAGTGCGGTCTCCCGTGAACAGGTGTTGGCCGACGAATCTTTATCTACCTTCCGAACTGATGTGGAGCGTATTTTAAATAACCGTCCACTTGTACCTGTCTACGATGATCCAGACTTGGACATGCTGACCCCAAGTCACTTGTTATTGTTGCGGGGACAGACTGAATTGTCAGGTGATATGGTCAGTATACGCGACAGATATACCCGATGTTGGAGACAGGGGCAAGTGTTGGCGAATACCTTCTGGCGCCGATGGTTGAAGGAGTACATTCCACTAGTACAGTTACGACACAAGTGGATACGTAACCGTCGAGACTTTTGAGTTAGAGACTTTGTATTGTTCAGCGGCGAAAATCCAAGTCGCGGACATTAGGAGAAAGGTGTCCTAGTGGAGGCAAAGCTCGGAACTGATGGCCATATTTGGAAAGTATTAGTAAAGACCACCTTGGGTATGCTTAGGCGGGATATACGTCGCATCTGCCTGCTGGAAGGAGTAGAAGACAGCTAGTTGCTCACCCAACCTAGGCGCATGCGGCAGATTGAGGGAAGCTTTTGTGGCTAGAGCAGTTGTAGCATTCTCGTTTATCTCTTGCACGCGGTGGATTAAGCTGGTAGGTCAGAGAAAGCCATGCTGGCTTTGGGGGGCGGTGTTGATTCCTTTCTTCTATTTTTATACTGTACAGCACGATTCCCCCTTTTTTGTTGTTTCGGTTTGCGCCTATACCACTCTTCTTGTTTTTGACCTGAACATAAACCGTTCTTTGACCTTGTCATCGGACGTGTTGTTTAACTTCACCCGTGGTTTCGCCCACTTGTAAACACGTGGCCTTTTCGTACTGATTATGGATGTTGTGTATTATCTAATGTCGTTTGCATACAATTCTAGTGGGACCGAAGAAATGGGTTTGGGAGAAGGACACCTTTCTCTGTGAAACAGGTGTATTGTTGGTCGAGAAAGGGGCTGGAATCCAGTTAGGAGGCATTCAAGAGAGGTTTAACCTCGGGTTGTCCAAACGATAAGCCTTGTTCTTATCCACTTGGCCACCCGTGTTTGATCAGGGTTTTAAAACATAGGTTAGTCATTACTCCATCGATTGCCGCAACTTAACTAAGGTTGATAGACGCATGAGTAACCTGCGATCATTTTGTTCATTTGCAGATTATGAAACAGACACAAGAGACCCAGTACGTGATGAAAAGTTGTTTGGCCGATCGCCGTCTGGATTCGTTGCGCATGATGGCGAATGAACTGGAACTGTGCCAAAAAGCGTTGAATGACTATCTGGACGCGAAACGAAACGCATTCCCTCGTTTCTACTTCATCTCAGACGACGAGGTATTGAATATATTGGGAGGAAAGGAGGCTGAGGCTATACAAGAGCACATAATCAAGGTTTGTTGGTGAGGTGGTCCTGCTGTGAACGGATGAATGTGTTCGAGTCTCAATTTGCATGCTCGTTTTCGAAAAAGCATAACATTTGTGCGCCTAATAGCTGCCAACCGATGTCAGTGGCGTTCTTGTTGTCAGTTTCTATCCAGATCGCCTGAATGAATATCTGGAGGTATAGGCACCTCGGAATGATTGTGGTAAGCTAGCACTAAGTCCCTCCCCCGTTCACCCTTACTCTTTTCTTTACAATAAGGCTTTCAAATAAATCATGGTTGTACGGCAGTGAAGCGTCGACGTTGAACATTGACGTCATGCTGTCGATGATGGTGATGATGATGAGTGATGCACCAGAGACACCTGATTTATTTGCGGGGATATCTTTCTGGATGAAATTTCATAAGGAGCTTCCCGGGAATCAGATTGCTCTGACGAGATCAACGTTTTTCTCCGAAAGAGCTTCCCGGGAATCAGACTGCTCTGACGAGATCAACGTTTTTCTCCGAAAATTTGGTTCTGGTCAATGGCGAGCAGAATCTTGTTCAGAAGGTTCAGACCGCAATTATCATCTATTTTAACCACTTACTAGCCACGAGGTCTTGTTTGTGTGGGATATTTCACGGGTTTCACTGTGTGACTGTTTGGATGACAACTGCCATGTGGTGCATGAGCTCCTGTTCCGTTAGAGTAAGCTGCCCAGGACTGATACATAGCTAGCTGCTTCCGGATTCACCGTATTGTGCCGGAAGCAGTTAGGTTTGGATGAAGTACTTAGGTCTTGGATATACATTTCCACAAGCTATGGAAGATTTTGTCATGAGAGGGTAAACAGAATTTTATGTTGCTCTGATTAAATCACACGAAAAACCCCGGAAACTGCGTTAATTTATCGTATGGTTCCTGTACAAACTTCTAATAATGTGTTTCAATTTTTAACTTGTACCCTTACTCAGATGTTCGATAATATTGGAAAACTGAAGTTCTCCTATTCGTCGCACTCTTCGGACATGTTTGTCTCTGCTCTAATCTCATTTGAAGGAGAGACAATGGAGTTCTTGAAGGTAGGTTTCCGGTTGCTCAGTGAACTAATACGTGAAGTGTAACGACAAATGTAGAAGTAAGTAGATTGCAGTGTTCTTTCTCCGCCTATGCGATGACATTCCGTTCTATTTTCAAGCCAGTCCTTGTATTCGGAAAGGTAGAGGAATGGCTCACTGCAATGGAAGCTGAGATGAGACGTACCAATCATTGGATTACTAAACGAGCAGTGTTCTACTATTGCTACCAGAAGTCACGCGTTGATTGGATGTTCGACTTTCAGGTAAGAGGAGTTGATTTGTTTGTTATGAGTTCGAGAGACCTAATCGGAGTGAAGGAACTGTCAGAGTTTTCCGGCTTTTTAATACTGACTTTTCTTAGCTTCGGCAAATATCTTCGTCCAGGTGGTGGTATTGTTAGTGCGCTACTTATAATTAGACTGCTTAGGATTCAGAAGGTGTTATGCACTAACAAGTTTATGTTTGTGATTAAGAAAAAATACAAATGCTAGGTGCACCTTATAAATACAACGACAATGAAATAAAAGATGACTTATCGATAAGGCTTCGTTGGTTTGAAGGATCTGCAGATGCGGAGCAGGATTGTTCTACAGGAGTGGTTAGCTCTTGAAGATACTCCAGTCAGGTAGATCCGTTGTTGTGTCTTGTTGACTTGCCGCGTGCACGGGATGCTGCGTTGTGTTGAGCGCCTTGCGTATCTCCGTTGCGTGGTGCGTGGTGGAGTGTGTTGTGTTGTCAGGTTCATTATATATTTGTACGCGTTTGCAGCGAACGTGGGAATGTGTGTTTTGATGCATGCTAGACAGGAACTGACTTGTGATCGGTTAAAGTTGCGGGCGGAACGGCGTTTGTCACGTGATTTGTGTGCTTGTGTTTGATTGTGTTCTGTCCTTATACAGGAAACTTTGACGTGTGTACAAAAACATGAATCGTTCCGTGCGTACTAAACAGGAACTGACTTGTAATAGCAGGTCAGTCGCGGGATCTAGTACACACTCATGTACTGGACAAATTAGGTGAAGCTGGTTGAGGGAACATGTGAATGTCCGCTACAGTATGGAACTTTAGATAAAATGCTCGACCTAAGGTGGCTCAATAGAACATACTTCTTAACGAAATCATCCATTTGTAAGTAGCACGGAACGATTGTCCGAAATTTATCGATCGACTTGGTTGGATCCAACCGAATATTTTACGTGCAAAACAAGGTCTTAGAAAGGTTCTCCTCTAGACAGTTGATTCCAGCCTCCGAGCAGCTTCTTACTGCTATATTTTTTAAGCTAGGTAGCAACAGCCTGTATGGAGCGAATTCTCCAGATTCTCAACCAATACACGACTTATCTTTCCTGCATGAAAGCAAAGGCAAACAACTACTCACAAGGTTGCTGAAAACTCTTCGACAGCCCATGACCGGTTTCGCCCTTGGGGCTCATCAGGTGTGCGCAGTCCCCGAGTTTCCGTCAACCTTATGTTCTACTTGAACCCAAATTGGACCGTTTTCGGAAATACACTCATTTGCAAATCAATTTGGTTTTCAAGACAGACTGCACTGAATCTCTCGTTTATGATGTTCTACAAATGAGTGTATTTGTCAAAAGGCAAACACACACACACATCTGCATCGCCGCCTGCCATTGGAATTCCTGTGTCGACAAAGGACATAATTATCAGTGGTTTCGGCAATGAAGATGTGTTAAATATCCTCTCAATTTTAGATTTTAAAAGTACATGTTCGACCAAACGACCTGGTTGAACCAGAGATGATTGTAGATAGCAATTCCTGCTCTAAGCGACCAACTTTCTAGTTCAAACGTTTTATACTGATCACGTGGCCAGTCGATAAAGTGCTTGGTAGACGAAAAAAGCCTCGCCAATATGGAACCGTCCACATGTAACCTAACTGATTATCCTTGAATCTTACCGGTTTCAATCCACAAAAGCGTTTTCGACACATTAGAGTCTGCGACAGCTCTTTAAAATGTAGAGCTAAAAGTCCAGTATGTAGCCTACACTGAATGAAGAATGAACTGATAATCCTGCCTTTTCCCTCTATTATTACTAAATTTTTGTGCAAATCTCAGTGGAGGTGGCTGTCTTGGAGCGATTATCCTAAGGTCGTATGAACGCAACAAATCCAGATATGGGCTCTAATTCATTAAAGAAAACAGCTAGCAGCACATGTACCGTGGGATAATACGGCTCAGAATAGATCTGGGATGTACATGGGGTGCTAGTGTCAGAAAGCAGGTCACATAAACTTCGCCGTTTTTCTCCTTTGTTTTATTGAGACCATGCATTAATATCGTAATATCTGCTGTCACGGACTACAGCGAACCGAAAACATCACATTTAGACACTCAGGCTATCTCCGGAGCTTCAAATGCACTCAAGAGGTAAACTATGAAGTGGTAACACTTCAATTGTGGGACCGTAGTAGGACTGGTGAATTTTCACTCAAACCTTATGTCATGGAGAAATAAATCACCAAACCATTGTTATCAAATGTTTCTTATTCAAATTTTAGGGTATGGTTGTTATTGCCGCATCACAAATCTGGTTTACTTGGGAAGTCGAGGACGTATTCCGCAGTTTCAAACAAGGAAATCGGAGTGCAATGAAGGAGTATGACAAGAAGTTGGAGGGACAGCTTAGTGAAATGGTATATCGCATTCGGACGGAACTGACACCGAACGATATGAAAAAACTGGAGACGGTACTTATCCTGGATGTGCACTGTAAGGATATAGTTGAGCGATTCATTCGTGACAGGTAATTCTCTACTGTTAGCTTATCGAAAAGCCGTCTCATCTCTCGAGTGTAAACTAGACTATGGGTGTTGATGTAAATTGAGGCTTGTAGATTGCTTCAGCCACTAGATTGGTTGTAAACGAAATAGAAAGTCATGAAAATTACCTCATTTGAAAACCCAGAAAAGTATTCAAGAATAATAGCAGTCATTCTTCGTTTTTGGTGAGTTTCTTCACCTATTTGCGATGGTGTGAACAGCATGGTACATGACCTACTCACGAGTAGTCTGTTTCTTTGGAGAATTTCTGAAGGTGCCTTTCCTCTCCTCAGCATAATGTCACCGGAAGAATTTGGTTGGGAATCTCAGCTTCGCTTCTACTGGGTTCGAAAGTTGGACAGTTTGGTTATTCGACAGTGCTCCGCCGAGTTCAGCTATGGCAACGAATATTTTGGGCTGAATGGGAGACTGGTTATAACGCCATTAACTGACCGAATTTACTTGACTGTTACCCAGGTAAGTAAATTCATAGTGATTTGTCGGCATTCTTAGGGAAAATTGAACCACAGTCAGCTTTCTGCAATTAAGGGGCATTGTAGGTCGACATACAGTCGAAAATCTATCTGGTTTTCCTCTCCACTCGACGACAAACTAACTGCTTGTACTGTGCTTTCTCCGCACTGTAACCAACTACAGTCATGCTTCCACTAACTTGATGAGGGACAACAACACAAACTCGGAACACAGCTACTCTGGGATGAACAAGCAAAGTAACATCACCATACTTAAAATCAACTTTTGACCTTGAAGCCGGTCTGTCCGATTGGTGTTGGGCGATTGGTTTTTGATGCTTCTGGGACATGTCTGAACCCTCGAGCATCTTTGGTCGTCACTGACTGGCCGTTTGAGCGTCATATCTACAACTAGCCTCTCGGACTTGGAGGGTCCTTTCAATGCGACTGTGCTGGAATCCATAGTCCTCAATAATTTCCTAAAACTGTGGGACTGTTCAGGAATTTAAATTTCCCGACAATAGGTGGCTGCCGGGTCTTAAGTCAAACTAGACCAACTGCAAGTGCTTGAGGCGTGAAAACATCGTTCCGTAGAATAAGGTTAGATGTTGTCCAGAAACATCGTTTTCCGCTTTATCATAATCATGTGTCTGAGTATCACTTTAAGAAGACCGCATCTCAACGGTTCATTTGCACAACCCATGATTCTATTCATCACTTAAATACAACCTCGTGAATTGCTTTCTTGCACACACATCATTTTTGGCACTTGTTTGGTCATTGTGTCACACACTGAAATGCCACTTTACTCCCAATTTCCAAACAGGCACTGTCTTTGTGTCTCGGTGGGGCACCTGCCGGACCAGCTGGGACTGGGAAAACGGAAACCATCAAAGATCTGGCGAAGGCTTTGGGACTTTTATGTGTGGTAACCAACTGTGGAGAGAACATGGATTACAGGGTGAGTTGAACGCTCAACAACGCAGTTCGGTTGTGGAACAACACTGGCAGTCATGCCGGTCAAACATCACCGATCTAGCGTACCAATGAGTTTTAAGTCCACGGAACACTAGCTTCTCTCTGACCGGACCAACAAAGTACAAATCCTCTTGTGGAAGCCCTTTGGACACGGTACATTAGTGAATCTATAACAACTAGTTTTATACAACGTTCTATTTTTTGGCAATTGTTTACCGGTAAACAACTCACAAGCCTTAGTTCCATTCCAAGCCAGATTTGGTTGTGCACGTACTCCTCGGAGTTCATGAACTACTTCTATGAGTTAACTGTGGTACTTGTACTTTTTATTGTCGTTTTGGCGATCATTTCCTTATTTCTGTGGAGCCACAAGTTGGAGTACCTCTCAGGGAGACTTGAACTGCACATATCTCAGGCAGTGTCTTCATGCCGCATCCCTACCTATTATTCTCCACACCGACCTCTGTTTTTTCCAGTCTTTCGCCAAGTTACTGTCTGGTCTGTGTCGATCTGGAGCATGGGGATGTTTCGATGAATTCAATCGCATTGAGGTCTCCGTTTTGTCTGTGGTCTCATCGCAGATTAAATCAATTCAAAATGCACTACAAACCAAAGCTGCCATATTCCAGGTGAGCTTTTTTTGCACGTTTTTTGCTGTCTGAAGATACGACGATTGTTTGACCCACTTGACAAAGCTTATTGGTACTATGTGGGACGGAGAGCAAGTGCCTGCAGAATGGGGCATGTCGACAGTTATCCCTATCTTCAAAAAGGGTACACGGACGCTATGCGAAAACCACCGTGGCATCAGCCTGTTAGCTGTGGCATCGAAGGTGCTCTCTGGCCTTATCCTTCGAAGGTTGACTGAACACAGGGAGAGGCAGATCCGTGAAAACCAAGCT
>NW_008751712.1:35198-71837 GCF_000715545.1 Opisthorchis viverrini
AAGCTATTGCCTTCAATGCATAGCTCCTTTTCCACCCACCCCCGCTTGACAACCCACTGACAGTGCTAGATTTATGCACCAATTTACCAACTCGCGCGTGCAATGCGCAGCTACCTACCCCCTCTCCCAAATCATGGGTGAACGAAACTGTGGCAGCTACAACCAGTGTACGACCAGTACGCGGTCCTTACAGCTGGCAATGATGATGATGATGATGATGATGATAGTCATCGGCGGGAGTTTGCGAACAACCGAGTCGGCCAATTCTTTCTGACTAATCGGCCGACCTTTCCTCACTAGGAATACGCCGCTGAAACCTGATTGATCTACGGTACACCTTGATACTGTAGACGGGCAGTCTGAATCTTCATGTGACTACTTACTATTAAACGGTCGTAAAGTCACGTCTGAATAGTCACTGAATGTGGTTCGAAGATGATATCAGTGACCACTCTGTGCTCACCTACAAGTCCTCAGTAAGGACGAAAGTGCTTGTCTGGATGAGGTTTTCCAAGCACACCTGTACCTTAAACATAGCTTACACTCAAATCGTGGGGTACGGTCCTTTTTTGTCATCTCTCCATGAAGCGCATATTGCTGAAGAGACATTCTGGAATTCTCCGAAAGTACCCAATCGAAACATGGGTGTCACCTCTGGAGTTTAATGCGCTAATCTCACAAGCTAGAATGAACTGAAAGGTATTCTGAAAACAAGAATGGTGCCTTCGTTGCCTTGGACGAACGGCCGAAATAACGCACAAACTTTGTGTTAATATCACCTTTGGTTGATCAGTCTTCCTTCTTTCCTATCGCATTTATTCTCATGAGCACATACCAAGGACGGGAAAGCGATGGCCTCTGGTTTTTATCGAATCAGAGCTTATTAGCGGTGCATATATTTTTTGCTGTCGAGGTTCGAACGCCAGACTTTTGATATGCGAACTGAGCGTCTTATCACTCTTCCAAAGGCGAACCATAGAAGCACCTGAATTACCATGCCTGAATGAAAGAACATATCCGCACTTGAGGGATGTGTTCCAATCTCTTAGGCATCTGTTTCACTCAACTTGACTTTTACGGAATTTGCTTTAGTGGCAAAACATACCTTTGGGTGGGTGGTGTGGCCACGAGTAGCTTCGTTGGACCAATCTTGACAGATTTACTTGCGACCCATGTCGAAACGAAGCTGAACTCGATCAACTTTCATGACACCAATCACTGTTCTGTGGATAACATTTTTGTCATGGTTGACCATACACAAAGTTGAAACAGCTTCTTATGCAGTTAACTGAATGCTGTGGAACACGAGAATACGTTGCAACTTTGAAGCTATGTTTTGATACGTACCAGGGGGTGAAGTCGAACTCACGATATGGAGGAAATACACATGGATCTAGCAGTTTTGTGCTCACCACTTACAAGCAGTGTTGTGCGAGCCTCACTGGATAGGGTAAGGAAGACTGCTTTCCGAACGTAGACAAGCATTTGATGATTTGGTACCGTTGTCGCGGGAGAATGGTTACCTAGACAGGTTCACTGGAGATCACAGAAAAACGTGAACATCAAAATAATTGACACTAGTGAGTTCTGACCTGCCTTTATCCAATTAGTCTATTACGGTGGTCGTGCGAATCCGTCGGTAACAAAGTTTCAACCATGAAGAGTGCCTGCCACACTGTCAAAGTCTCAAGGCTTTTCGATGTGACCCATGATCCAACACTTTTCACGAACGGCCGACTGTCCTTGTCTAATGAATCCCATTATTTTTATGAGAAACGTATGGATGCAGCGCTGTCCACCTCGGAGTCACAGGCTTGGATGAGTGAGCATATCGCTCGCTGTATGGAAGATGAGGTGCGGAGGAGACGGGAACAAAACAGAGGGTCTGAAATTTGCGTGTCTCCAAAACTGCCGATTGCATGCAAGACAGATGAGGTGACCACACTAATAATCAGGTGTTGTGCATAACCAAAAACGTGCAATTTATTCGAAATAGTTCCTATGTCAAGTTGTTACTTCCACGGTATGTATTTTATCGATGTTATTACCGTACACGGGTTTGTAAATTGCCATTTTGAAGTATATTGATTTATCACGTCTTTCTTCCATTACGTACTTCATGGGTTGAATAGAAATCACCCTGAACCAGTATCAGGTAGTCTATAGTTTTCGAGGTGTTTTTTTAATTTTTAGTATTCCTAGGTCGTTGTATTCAAGCCATCCGGTAGTCACACGAAATAGCAACGGCGAATGTCTAGTTGTCCTTCGCATGCGACCAACCGCTTGCATGTGGGCTTCGTGTGCGATCAGTTTGCTCATTTGACTGGTAATGCTGGGTGCCTTGATACATCCGAGGAAACCCACTGTGAATGGTTCACCGACGTGAGCTTGTCAGATCATATCACACTTCGGTCCGGCACTACTGAAGTCTTGGACCGTGGTGCTCCAAACGCGGTGATCTTAGGCCATTTGAGTACATGTATTATCCAAGCGGCGGACACCACGAATGTGGTAGACATCTAGCCAATTAGCATTGATTGTTTTGAGAAATATTTTGACGCATCCACCCAATCGATATTGCCGTGAACCACTGAAGACACACAAGACACTTGATTCATGAATTCCATGGGTGGTTTCAACGGGGTTGGAGCGGGCATTGTTGGACTTCTGTGGAAAGGAAAGAAAGCTAGATTAAGGTCACGTGGTCACGAGATATCCACTCGCATGCCCGAAGAGGCAAAAAGCCTTTCCAACCACTAGTCGTGCACATGCAACATATTACCACTTAGATTCAAAAGGCGACCAGAGTTGACTCAGATCGATGGTACTCGGGGGACAAAGACAATGTCTCAAATAGGAGTGTAGTTAGTACATGTTTCGAGTGCTGTACCATCTTAAACGTCTTCAGAACGACTGTTTGTTCCTATTACCTGATTGTGCAGACACCAGTCATAGCAAAATAGACAAGCCATGATTTTTATTTGATTGTGTATTTTCAGTTCGAAGGATCCGAGCTACCATTGGATCGTCGTGTGGGTATTTTCATCACAATGAACCCGGGTTACGCCGGCCGCACGGAACTTCCGGAATCAGTGAAGGCTCTATTCCGCCCGGTAGTTGTTATTGTGCCTGATCTCGAGTACATTTGTGAGATCATGCTTTTCTCACAGGGTTTTTTAACTGCCCGAGTAAGTTACCCAGTCATGTATGTATCTAATTCTGTCGTCGAAGTACCAAATGTTTGTGTTCCCTCCTTTAGAAAAGAGGGTTGATAGGCGTCTATTGGTGTGTAGTCAATATGAAACGAACCGTTCTAAGCTCTCCAACAAACAGAACTAAGAGTATATTTTCTACTGAGACCTACCAGGCCACCGAGTTTAATAACATCAGAAACATGCTGAAGCGTAACAACTATCTATATCTTTCAATGAGAAGACACTCGACGGGTCACAAACAGGAGGGACCCAGGAAACAGTACCATCTTACCAACAGTTCATATCTCACACGGCGCGTAAAGTGCTGAACGAATTTGTCCGAGGCTCAAAATTGACAACAAAACAGGCAGACACTTGGTACACCCTAGAGATCCCATCAACCTCAGTGATCAAACTGCGTACACAAAATCTCTTGTGAGGTTTGCAATGTTAACTGAATAGGAGAGGCGAACAGGCAACTCAGCGTGTTGCAGAACGCAAAAGACATGTACTCTTTCCGTCCTCAAGTCCCTCGCATTCCAAAATTCGGAAAAAACTCAGCGATTGCTCTGCAGACATTGATGGCAAGCCACAGTGTTGTGTTTGGCCATGCTTAGATGCCCCACAAGGTTAGCAGAACAATGAGCGGACGCCTTGGCAGTTCATACATATGCCCGCCAGTCAAAAAGGCAGTCAATCCATATCCGCTCTGTGATCAAGACTCAAAAGCACCAATCAATAAGTCGACATGCCGATCTCAGCTGCAACCCACGCACGTGTGACTCACATCTTAACCAGCCGAACAACCTGTTCAAGGTCGACCACACAGCGACGGCACCGGTCAACAGTTGTTGTTTTTGGCCAGTTATTTTTGCTGCTAACGCAGGTCAACCATGGTAATCGATGTTTTGAGTTGTTAGAAAAACCGGAACAGTAGTTTCCAGTCAGCTGGAAACAAGTCTGAACCGACTGAGAAATCAAAGTTCCAAAAGTGTTTGTTTACCGAAGTCTTCTGAAACGGTGCAGTTATGGTTGTTTTCACGTTCACATCACTCCTGTCTGACTAGTCCTCTCTCTGTCCTGTCGCAGCTACTATGCTGAGTTCATAACAGAGGGAGGAAGCATTGGACCCGAGTTTCACCCCTAATGGAGCTAATCAGCCTTGCGTGTCAAGGTCTGAATACTGGACATCGGGCATGCAAGGCGCGCACGAGAAGCACCTGAATTATCATGTCTGAACAGGTGAACATGTTTCCACCACTAATCAACTTAAGCGATTGTCATCCTGGTTTCATCTGGGACGTACACGGGAGAGCTAATCAGTTATCCATAACTGTTGTTGTTTCTGTCCCCCGTGTAGGAAATTTCTGGCAACCCTAGAGCCACAAGCTTCGTTCCAGCTGGGCTTGAATATGTTTTTTTCTCCACAGATGGCTGTATGCATCAAAAAGGCAACTTTTTCAGGTGTTTAAAAGGCGATGAATAACCTCAGTTTCCTGGTCAAACAATCATTTGTCGGTCCGCAGACGATCTGCTCCCATCAACATCCGGAAGTAGTCAGCTAACTACGGTTTCTCTTCTACTTTAGGATCTTGCTAAAAAAGTAACAGCGTTGTATCGATTGGCCAAGGAACAATTGTCGCAACAACACCACTACGATTTTGGTCTCCGTGCTCTGCGCTCACTTCTGGTTATGGCCGGTGTGATAAGACGAAAAAATCCCAATCTTCGTGAGGACCAACTTCTTATGCGAGCGTTACGTGATTCGAACATTCCAAAACTAGTTCATGAAGATGTGCCATTGTTTATGGGTTTGATCCAGGACTTGTTTCCTGGAATTGAATTTGAAGCGGCTCAAATGATCGCTGAACTGGTTGAGGCCTCACATGCGGTACTGGAACATTTGCAATACACTATCGTCGAAGAGCAAGTGAGTTTGGGTTTTATTTGAAATGAAAGCGCCTACGTTCACGTCCCTTCTCTTATGAAGTATATACATATGTTTATAACGGGCGCATTTTCTATGTATCGTTCATCTGTAGCACTCTTTCGGTGCCTTGCTGCCATGCCACCCGAAGGAAGCATCTCATCCGCCAGGTCTAGACAGGCGCATTTTCTACCACGGTATGATGCGATCTAAACAGGTTTTAGTTACGATAGAGTTCGGAAGTTTGCTAGCACTAGCTACCAGACATCAGGTTTCTGCTCAGTCCAAAAACAGCTAGGTTAACGTTTTTCTCAAACATCAGGTTTCTGCTCAATGAATGAAAAAGTCCAAAAACAGCTAGGTTGACGTTTTTCCGCCTGAGATAGTTGGTACTGGGACTCGCTTCGTCAGTAGAGACTGAATGAGGGGATGCCCCTGTATACTACACAGTAACATCGTATACTATTTGGTTTGATGAACTCTCATCAGTGGGGATCTCTGTTTAGGGTTATGAATTTCACTCAGTAGAAGGTGGCGCTGGGATAGGAGGCTAAAGGAATGATGAATTTAGCGAAATACACTCACTTGTAAACTAATTAAATTTTTTCGATAGACTCACCTGGAACCCAGCTGAATCTACCATTTGTGCGCCTACCTGATGAGCCCCAAGAAGGGTGAAACCGGTTGTGGGCTGTCGACGGATTTTCAGCAACCTTATGAGTAGTGCATTAAAAAATATACATGTACTGCGATATCTCGAATGTCGTAGCGACTGAAACATGCGGCGGCTTGGTGCAGCACATCCAGTTGCCTGGAAACATCACAAACGAGAGATTCAGCAGGGTTCTGTGTGAGTTTGTCGAAAAACCAAATTAAATTGCAAATGAGTGTGTTTCGCTAATTTCGTGCAGTTTGCTTTCAAGTAGAACATAAGGTTCACGGAAACTTGGGGACCGATGAGCCCCAAGAAGGGCGAAATCAGTCGTGAGCTGTCGACGATTTTTCAGCAACCTTATGAGTAGTGCATTACGAACGATTAACTTGCGACTAACTTGTTTAACTTACCTTCCCGATTGAACTAGCTATTAACAGTCATTCATAATTGTAGGGACCATGAAGTCGTTCTGTGTACTCTTTCAAAAATGAGTAACTTACTAAGTTCATCACAACACAGATGCATTGAAACCATTTCAGTTTAGTTGCTCAAGAATTGTTTATTTTGATGGAAGAAATCGATACGAACTCGTACATTAACTGAGCGGATGCCGTCAGTGTCCAGAAGTCAAACTTACTGCAAGACAGCTCACACTATATAGTCGTCGAGTGCTTGGAAAAAGTGTCATCGTTTGTGAAGTATCGGAACCTAGACATACGGCTAAGGTTACCAGTTGGCGATATTTCCATTGTGCACAAGTCACTTTGAAAGACTGATGTCTCTGGAGAGTGCACTGCCAATTACAGCGCCTTCGCAACCCATGTTCCCAGGCCAACTGGGACTACGATCAGCGAGCCAGATTTACCCGGCTTCCGACGAATGTGGTAGGCCTCATGAGGCATCTGTCTTGCATCTGTCTGGCCACGCCAACAGGTTAGACGGAAGCCGCATGGGTCGCCTAACGGTAGAACAACCTTGTATGTGTGGGGCGAACCTGGTTCACAGGCAGCTTCCGACGTGGTAGGCCTCATGAGGCATCTGTCTTGCATCTGTCTGGCCACGCCAACAGGTTAGACGGAAGCCGCATGGGTCGCCTAACGGTAGAACAACCTTGTATGTGTGGGGCGAACCTCGTTCACAGGCAAGCAATAAACATCAAATATTGTGTGGGAGTCATAAACGAACAAATCGAATTTTATATTTTGTTGGAGAGGGACTGCAACGGCCGGTGTGCGATTTGTCTAATTTTGTGAGGGTAAACTGGGCGACAAACTCGTAATGAATGCTCATACCTTCCATCTGTCACAATTTGTGGTCGTTCTGAGAGAACGGCATTACTGTAATGGCAGTTATGTAGTAATGATGATGATGATGATGATGAGAGTTGTAAGTCATGTGTAGAGTTGTAGGGTGACCTCTGCAAAGGTAACAGACCATAGTCAGGCTTGATCTGAATAGTTATTCAATTCGAGACCCGTGGTTTCCGTGTGCTCCATTTTTCTGTCAATCAGGTGGTGAAAATTGTCCAGCTTCATGAAACTCTACACTACCGACATTCGGTGATGGTTGTCGGTCCAACGTGTGGTGGAAAATCCGTAGTTCTGGAAGTTTACGTTCGGGCTCTGAAACAGTGAGTTGGCCACTGGCCCGAGTTGACCGCTTTTGAGCCTAGTCGTTTGAGCTAGTTGTGATTGTACTTTGTTTGCGAGGGTAAACCCCATTAAACGGCCGCATAAAATTTCGTCTTTCTTCACGTTTCATTTGCCAAACAGACTAGGAACAAATTCCAAAATGTACACGATCAACCCCAAAGATCGGAGTGTAAATGACCTCTACGGATACTTGGAACCGACCAGTCGTGAATGGATTGATGGATTGCTATCCTACCTTTTCCGATTGATCAACCAATTTACGGACGCCGCGGAACGCCGATTCCTCCTATTCGACGGTGATGTGGATGCTTTGTGGATTGAAAATATGAACTCGGTAATGGATGACAATAAGTTACTTACGCTGGTCAATGGAGAGCGCATTCGGCTACAACCCTACTGTTCACTATTGTTTGAGGTAGCTGACCTGCAATACGCTTCCCCAGCGACGGTGTCCCGCTGTGGCATGGTATATGTTGATCCAACCAATCTGGGTTACACACCTTACTGGCAAAGTTGGGTGGGTCCGCGTAACACACTTTCCTTTCCAAGCTTGTATATTACATTAGACGCTGGTAAAGTAGTCCACAACCTTCATGGATTCTTGAGCAGAGTGAGGTTTGCATCTATGTCAGTCAATAGCACAGAACATTTGTTAAGAGCTCACAATTCGGCAGCTCTGAGGCCTTCTCCCCCGTCAAATCATTTAAAATGTACTGTTGACTTTGAGTGAAAGAAGTAACCATCATTTTATAAAGGAAGCTACTCACAAGGTTGCTGAAAACTCGTCGACAGCCTACGACCGGTTTCGCCCTTCTTAGGGCTCATCAGGTAGGCGCAGTCCCCGAGTTTCCGTCAACTTTATATTCTGCTTTCCTTTATGAAAATATACTGCAATATCTCGAATATCGTACCAACTGAATCATGTGTGCAGCACATTCAGCTGTAGGATATCATAAACGAGAGATTCAGTTGAGTCACTCGTGAAAACCAAACTGATTTGCAAATGAGTGTATTGCTCGAAGAAACCATTATCATTTTACCCATCCAATCGGTTCATCCACTTTTTTCTCGACAGGTTTCTGGTGTTCCCATGTCAATGCAAAACACCTTGAACAATCTGTTCAAAAAGTATGTGGGTGTGATAATGGACTACATTTTCGATGGCATCCTACCACCCAGTATTGGTCGTCAGATGACTGCAGTACCACAGATCGGTGAGGAAAGAAATAAGGGTCGGCAAGAAAGTGGTGGGATGGGTATCGGTGGTGGCGGTATGGGTATTGCTGGCAAGGAGTCCGGTGCAAGTTCTGGGACCTCCAAATTGAAGCTGGTCTTACCTTTGGTCAAAATGAACTTGATTGTTCAGTTTTGTACGTTGTTACAAACTCAACTAGAGTTGGGAGGGCATCCAGGAATGGAGAAAACCGAAATTGAGGTCACTCAATGCCTTGATATTGAGTAAGTGTTTTTTCTCGGTTTGCTGCTCACGACAATCGATCTAAGATAGTAATGGATAAATGCGAGATGGAGTGACTACAGTAAATGCGATAATATCCTCATCTACAGTTGGAAAAACTCTGAACCAAGAGAAATAGTGAAACCTCAAACACATATCCCTCTGAAACGGAAGACCTTGTCCATCACCGAATCATTCAGAAGATCAATGCACTTTTCGGCGAAATATGCTGGTTGGGTATCAACCTGCTGAAAGGCCAAACTTTGTACCAGGTTATGCATTTAGCTATTTTCTCATATGGATGGATAGGTCGAAATATTTTTCTGACGGCGGCTGTAAAGGATTTTCAGCTAAACGGTATTGGGTCACGGATCAAAGTGTTGTCATCAATG
The DNA here is from genome assembly GCF_000715545.1 of Opisthorchis viverrini. Lineage (NCBI taxonomy): Eukaryota > Metazoa > Platyhelminthes > Trematoda > Opisthorchiida > Opisthorchiidae > Opisthorchis > Opisthorchis viverrini. The sequence continues at coordinate 44,475 of NW_008751712.1, forward strand.
CTGAGCTACCGTACAACCATGTTCATCAGAGCGATTCACGTGGCTTCCTTGCGAAGTCGCAAACCACATCAGGCGGGAATGTGAACTGTTGCACATCATCATCATCATCATCATCATCATCAACATCATTGACAGCATGACACCGATGCTTCACTGCCATACACTCATGATTTATTTGAAAGCCTTATTGTAAAGAAAAGAGTAAAGTTGGACGGGAAGGGACTTAGTGCTAGCTTACCACAATCATTCCGAGGTGCCTACACCTCCAGTCATTCACTCAGGCAATCTGGTTAGAAACTGACAACAAGCACGCCACTGACATCGGTTGGCAGCCATAACTTTTAGTGTCTCCAACCAGGCACAGTGAGGATCACGCAGTCCCCATCCTGGAAAGCGAGTAGCACCGACAGCACCCAAGCGTTTCGTGATCTCCTTTCATACTCCTTGCCAGGTCAAGGTTTGGTCACATAATCTTCACCAATGCACACTATACTTCAAGTATGAATGCATGGATTGTAACTGAGCGTGTTTTTGCACTTATGGAGCATATCACATTCTACCTTTGACTTCACTGGCACGAAGCCACCTTTCTCAGCCGAGGGGCAACTTACTTTCTCTGACCATCAGATTATGGTTTCGATTAAGCAGTTTGGGGAAGCCACAGATAAGTTAAGTCAAGAGTATCTGTTGTGGCTCAGCTGATGAGACACTCGTCCGACAAAGTAGAGGTCATGGTTTCGATCCCCGATCCCTATGTATATATTAGTCCGTATTGTGTATACTGTGGTCTAAAGAAGGTGAACATAACGGTGGTAACGGACTTTTGGCCTTTCCTGAAAGTGTTTTTTAGCAGGTAGAACCGTGGCTGACGGGAACTGCTTTTGTATACTACAGAAGGATGGTCACCCCCCGGCGAGCTATGAACCAAGGATACTGTTCTGACCGAGTACGTGCTCGTTGATGAAAGCGAAGTGTACTGAAAAGTTGAAAGCTGTGAAAGACTTTCTAGAACTCTAGCACATCAGCACCAGTCATATTAACTACCATGATTGTAAGACTCCACGGTAATATGCACTACTTTCATGCGAAGCGATCACGGATTAAACAGCAAAGTAGTAGGTAGACCGGGAGAGCCACGTGCATGTACGTCCACACAGTCATGGGTGTCCTGACGTGTATGTTCAGTCCTTGTTCAGTCCAAGACTAGTCGACCTAAGCAAATCGATGTTTCTTGTTCGTTCGTTTATACGGGCAAATGCAGAAAACCTCAGAGTTGTTTTCTCGCCTCACGAATGACTGAGAATTGTTGAAGAGAACTGCATACAAACAGTGCTGGTAGGCTTCTATTGTTCCCTTTTATTGAGGGCCTTCCACATGCTTTTTGGTTATCTTTGTAGGAGTGGATAAAAGTACTTACCAGACACATACGGATTATGGACTCTATCCATCTCTCGGCACGTGTAGGTATTACAATTTCTAATGGGAGACAATTCGAGTATCCTACTCACACTGGGTAGTACATTGAAGGGTATTTACGGAATTTACAGCTTATGGGGCCAGCCGAACTTAATCGTGAGAACCCTAAATTTAAGACTTGCTTATATTTTCCTCGCTGATTTTGCCTTCTTGCACCAATATTCTGATTGGTTTTGTGCGCAGAAACGCTCAAGAATCCGTCAAGTTTTCCATGCTCGAGAAAGCGTTACCACCGCTGCATCATGGCTCTATGTCGCCTTCGGTGCACGGTTCAACTCAGCAACAGATGTATCAACCATCAAGTTCGCTTTATGGTGCCACACCTTCTCTGTCACAAGCACTGTCCCAAGGGTTGAGCCATGATTCCAACAACGAAGTCACCATTGATAATCCGGACGTGTTAGAAAGCGTGTTCTTGTTTTCTCTGTGTTGGGCCTTTTCCGGTGTGGTCTCTGCAGCAGACCAAAGAACGTTCGATAACCTGATCAAGATATTGTCTTCTTTGCCTCAAATGGATGAAGGCCCTGGGGAGCAACCAGCCAGACCGGGTGAGTATGAGTTACACTCTTTTGGTCAAACGGATGTTCATCGGATTGCTGATAATAAACGTGTCCTATCCTACACCCTGGCACTGAAAAGGAGTTACAGTGGAACGAACGGGATTATTCATAGGCAAAATTGGGTCTTTGAGAACAGGCCGAAAATTACCGATACCATCTGAACAACTCTTGATCTGGAGATTTTTGGTTTCTTATTGCTCTGCCTTACTGCGTTTGTCCAGAAAATAGTTGGGCCGTTGTGCTTTTTCTGGGCTGCTACGCGCCGACCAAGTGCCATGGCGTAACAGTTTCATCATTTGATCGGTTGCGTACTTTACAAAGTTCACGTTAGTTCACGATTCTGAATTCGGTAAAGCATACTAATCGGTCATAGCGGTGAATAGTGTCACGTGAACTAACCTCCATACACGGGTGTTGCTTTCTTACCGAGATTCTCTTCCGAACTATGGTTCGAACTGTGGCCACACAGATTTGTTTCCATTCTTGTTTTTTATCCAACATCACGGCTGCACGTCTTCTCAGCTGCCATATTGCGTTTTGATGGAGCATCTTCTAAACTGGTGAATATATCTACACCATGTCAAGCATGCGTTTGAGGTCCTCTTGTTGAATAAACTAATAATACCGGCTTTGACAGAGTATCCAGAAAAGACAGTCCAGGGGAACTAAAGGTGATTTGTCAGGAAGATTCGTAAATTTCAGATTAACAGTGTTCCGGAAGTTTCTGATGCCTTATCTCCTGTTATTTCTGACGGCTGTCCCCGCTGCAGCGCCTCGTGCCGGAAAAATGATTCACCCATAAGGAACACAACAGGTCTTTTGCGAGCAAGCGAGTGTGGGAGTTTGAGTGCGAAAATTCAACGGCCTTAAGCTACTTTATCGGAGGGAACTGTTTGACCTTCGTCCAATGGTGTCTCGCGCTGTCTGGCTTTGACACAAGGCTGTCGCGCGATACATATTGAGGGGGCGTTGTCTGTCTCGTCAGCATCCAGCGGAGTTGAGGGTCTCAGTAGATTTCGGGCATTCGGTGGTTATTTCCAGGACTCTAACCTTCTTGATACTTCCAAAACTGCTAAGTGAAATATGACAGATAGCGATCGGAATGTCTGCACCAAAGAAACCAATGAGCTCGTGGCATGAAAGGGAAAGTAGACACATTAATCCTCGTGCTTTCCGACCCACTCTTTTTTTGGTGACAGATCGGAAACTTCATCCCAACCATCAGTCGGAGTTCACTGACCTCCGTACTCAGCCACGATAATACAAATTTGAATAATGGATTGAAGAACCCTGTGTGATATAGACCACCGCCGTAGGTAATGGTCGTATGCCATTAATGCTTTGCAATTCTGGTAGACAACACTTAAATTTCGAAACCCATTTTTGGTTTTTGAGAAATGCGATCTGCCCTGTGAAATTTAAAGACATGCTGCTAAGATTTGACACCACTGCTCGTTTCATTACCTCTCACCACGTAGTCTCACAAAGGTGTACAAATTGAATAGGGGATGGTTTCTCCTTTTCAACCAGGTACAATACCCATTCATTATCCTCTGCTGACCGACTATATGTTCAATAACTGCACCTTCTACTGGGTACCCTGGAAGAGTATGGTACCGAACTATATACACGATACGAGCGTATCATTCACGAGCATTTTGGTCCCCACGGTGGAAACTATCAAACTGAATTGGTTGGTGGAAGAACACCTAAAGGTAGTCGTGCATTGAATCTGTGCTGTTTTGGTTTTCCTCGGAGATGAAAAATTAGGTTTTCCTCTTTTCTCTTTCTCTCTCTCACTACTGAATGTTTGCTGGTAGCATTTGAAAAACATTAAAAAGAAGGACTCAGTCGTTTGCTGGTAGGGATCCGTTTAAGCCGCTGATTCCCAATCCCTGGTAAGAGATAAGCTACCTGGTGCAAGTTATTTGCCTCTAAAGACTTACGGAGAAGGTGATGGATTCAGCGTCCGAATTCCTCGTAATTTGAGCCGACTGTAGCTTGACGGAGAACACCCGATAAGTTGAGGATAGTTCAGCGTGTAGTTGCTGAGAACTGATATGTTCCCTAAAAGCTGAGGGGAGACAGATGTGTGATCCGAACCATTCGTGTTAATATTTGTAGAACCTCACGAATTCCAGGCATCTTGTGCTACTAGAGACATGCAATCTTGCACCCAAATGAGTAAGCCGGAGAACCTTCAAAGGGATACCAAAAGGCTTATCACCCTGAATGCCAGTTGGGGTGAGATGCCTGAGTGCCTTAGAGCGCGAATCCACTGATAGGAGAGTCCGTGGTTCAAACATGAACTCTGGCTGTCGGCTTCCCATGTCTCTGCTTGGGAGACCTAACAATATCTCAGTCCTTGTGCTTCATTTGAGTAGCATTGTAGCTAGGCACCGAAAGGATGTTACAGCTGAGCGATTCATATTTTCTATTTACTCGAATGCCAGTTACGTGACTAACAGGAGGACAACTGTTCAAACGAGTGATGTGAGCGTGACTTCTACAAATTCCGCGACCATCTGCAGCAAATATGATTTCGTCAGTCTTCCTTTAGGAGGAAATCTAGCCACAGACCACCTGACTTGGCATTTACATCACACACTTCAACAACTCGTTCCGGCCGCCTCACCCGGTGTGTGGTTTTACAGATACCTTTGCACCTAATAAAAATAAGCCGCCTTTTAACATCGAAAACATGAACTGAACATGGCTTGACAGCAAAATGCGTGTGAACTCTACGCCCAAACTTTCATCACATCAGAAATGAATGGAAATGTTACATAAGCACCACAGTACTCTTCCGAAGAACAACTCTGAATGGAGGCCTTGCCCCGAAAGAGCCTTCAGAAAGCAGTTCCCGGTAGATTCATAAATTGTCGCCTGTCTCTGAAGAGGATTGAAGTCCGATGACCATTTCGAAGGACGCAATTTCGGGAAGCAAGCCAATGCACCCAGGGGTTGTCAACTATTCAAAACCCACGTAAACCAGTTGAGCAAATTCAAAGTCGAATCCAGAGTCACTGCGCTTTCTAGTAAGTACAAAGGACTAGGTCAGGTTTGAATCATAACGTCTCTGTTTTGGATCCCAGATTTGAAAATCAGTGGTTATGGTGTGGTTGTTATAGCAGAATATTCATATTCATTTTATCGAATAGAATAGCCATCCGCTTTCGTCAGCAATATAGCAGCAACGAGTACGGGCTTTTAACTGCCATAAAATACTGAAGAAAGGACGAATTGGCCAGCCCGACTCAATAAAACCCCAGCGCACAAAGAAAGATAAATCAAAGCTTGGCAATACGAATCAAAAGTGACATGCTGTCCATTGGGTTCGGGTACATCCACTGATTTTTAGGGTGTTTGGTCACACGGATCTCGACTGGGAAGGTTCGGGAATTCGACGGTATGTGGTTTGACTGCAGTCGCTTTTATTTTGTGTTATAACTTGCTCCCCACGAAAGTTGGGCCAACAACGGTTTCCAAGGTCTTGCTTGAATAGACGAGCTCAGACATGCGTGGATTATGTGCCCCGGTGATTGTGATCTTTCCTCGAGTGCCGTCTGGCACACCACCATAGACGTGTTGAAATCAGCTGGCTCCTGCTGCGCTAGAAAGACAGCGGTGATTGAAAAATCTTTTGTGCCTAGGTGGATTCCAGGCGTGGATATCACGATATTGTATTAAGAACTGAGGAAAGGGAATAATTTTCGTTTTAATCACAGCCAGCTGGCCAAAGGTAACTTCACTCCCAATTGCGTTTCCGATGTATACCAGAATGCCTCTCCATGAATAAGCACGTCGGAGCTAATCAAACGCAACTTTCCCCTAATCATCCTACTCAGCTTCGTCACCCGCTGGTTGTCATCGGTGAGACAGGGACATCGAAAACAGCAACTATCGAAAGCACCTTGAAATCGCTCGACCCGGACACAAACAGCCAACTGATTTTGAACTTTTCCTCTCGAACCACTGGGAACGATGTGCGACGAATGTTGAATGCCAACGTGGAGAAACGTGCCAAAGGAGTTTACGGTCCGATTCCTGGAAAAAAACTGGTTGTCTTTATTGACGATATGAATATGCCCAAAGTAAGTGTGTCAATGTGGCTCAGTGGTTAGAGTGCGAACTCACTGACTGGAAGGTCTTTGGTGGAATCCGACCTCTGCTTCTTGACTTCCCCTCTCTTGATTAGGGCAACCTGGCAGTATCAAAGCTCTCGTGCTTCATTTTGGTGGCGTGGCAGTTAGGAACCGAAAGGGTGCTATAGCTGAACAGTTCTTCAATGTCAAAGCAATAGGTTACCTCTATTTCATATTGTCCCATGTTCCAGCGGTACTGACCACCAGAATGTGCATATCTTCTCTAATGAGCCTTAAGGTCAACCATGGGGAGTATGGAACCGTCAGGCTAACCATTCCATCGGCGGCCGTTTATTGAAAATAATTTCGGAGTATTCTAATCACATTTAAAACAAATCCCAACAGCATGTGTTTCATGGCGATGGGAAATTATACCATAAACTAGACTGTAGACTGTTGACCACATAGGACAAAAGTTTCAGCCACACACTTAGGTACGCTAACTGTAGACTACGCCGAGCACAATGTGTGACTCGAGGACTACTCATGAACTGCAGTATGTGGGATAATGTGCATCATTTCGCACTACAACGGTCCACTCTCAAGCAGATCCCCTCCGAAGAGAGGCCAATCCATCGCAGAGTCCACTACAAGGTTCCCAGTCAGCTGAATCCCAGTAGTCGGTTTCTGTCCCACGAAGAAAGGTCATGAAGAGTGTGAATCGACTCATTGATCGAAGGCAAAATTCAAGCTCGGGCAGCGTTTGCCATGGCTGTGTATAGCGAACCGAGCTTGGATCAGCTGACTATTCAAAATGAGTATTCTAATTGATCGATCCTTTAGATCACCGACCTGTGCTGTCATAGAACTGAAAAGGAGTTGTCCGAACAAACCGCGAAGAATGAACCATTTCGGTAGGTTTCCATCATCATCTTTGACAGCCAGACGACAGGAGAGCAGTGATACTTCACCGCCGTATAACTGTGTCGTTTTGTTTCAATTAAGCCCATGATGGAGGGCAGAAGAGTGGGATAGAGTGGGGAGCCTAGGGATAGTCCAAACCTCCAACACTCACTCAGGCAATCTGGATAGAGACTGACCGTTTGAACGCAACCGACAGTGATTAGCCTGGATAGTCCAAACTCCAACCACCAACCACGCAATCTGGATAGAGACTGACCGTTTGAACGCAACCGACAGTGATTAGCCTGGAGCTACCAAGGAAGGCAAACAACATCAACAGCACCTAGACTTTAATTGCCTGCGATTCGACACTGAGGTACCAATCTTGTCTAGTCTTACTTTTGTCAAGGTAATTAAATCCAGTTGCTGATAAGTTGGTTCTAGACTCCTCTTCTGCTAATCGTTCCAGTTTGTTTAAGATACATTCAAACGAACTAACAAGTGTACTTTGTAAGCGTGACTGAAGCCACGCGGATAGTCAGGATTTCACCATGTTTAGATCACATGAGCTTTCTCCTTACTTGTAATGCATCCCTGGAATCGAATTATGATTGCAGGAAGATGAGTATGGTACACAACAACCTATTGCACTTCTCCGTGTCGTCATCGGTCGTGGTGGCATGTACCAACAAGGAAGTGATTTGTCTTGGCGCTCTCTGAGAGATATGACTTATACGGCAGCCATTGGACCCACTGGTGGAGGGCGACAGAGCCTGGATCCACGATTCCTCTCCCTGTTCACAGTCTACCATGCTCTCCAACCATCCAGCGAAAGTTTGTTCAGTATTTTCAGCAGTATTCTTTCGAGTCATCTGTCCAACGGATTTTCAAGAAAGCTCCATGCTTATGTGGACAAATTCACCCACTTGAGTCTTCTGGTCTATCGGTAAGGCACAGACTATCCTCAATAATGTTATTACTATCTACGGAAGTGTAAAGTTTCATGGAACCGTTTTAGTGTTTCCTTTAACGTTTATTCGCATCTTTTACAGTCGCGAGAATAGTTTGAAACGAAAAGGTGACAGCATGCTGTTTAGCATTTGATGTTACTGTCTTGGAAGCGGTTATTGATTGATATAATACATGTTTTGGAGTATGCTAGAGAATTGTTTACTGTCGAATGTTCGGCATTTTCCTCAACACTTCCATCATTCTCAAGGAGAGCCTCACAATCACCATGCCATAAGCTTGCCCGATGTTCAGGAACCACTCTATGTTTGGATAACGAATGTGAACTTTAAACGTGAAAATCATACACAAAGCACGTCAACATTTCAAAGAAACTACTTCTGACGTGAACACAATTTGCTCGATGTTAGTAGTGTCATGCGATGCTGTGGCAAATGCTTGGACCAAATGGTCAGTGATCTCCAGGTGTCCGGTCAATTCGTCAGTCTGATAGTCCGCTACCCGTTTAGTTCGCTGCCCATTCATTACCCGAACCCATTGGGGTCACATCTAGTAAGTAAACTACAGCATCCGACTGGCAAAGGAAAGAAGACAACTGTGGCAACTCAGTTTTGATGGACATCATCAGTGTTGTCTTCTCGTTTGGTGATGAAGCGTTTGCAAGTCAATTGCCAAGCTCGGCGAACAGATCAACAGCCACCTGATCAACTTCCAGTTCCAACAGTAGTGATAACCATTCAGACAAACCTCCGATGAACTCTCCTGCGATAATCCTAGTGATGTGTATTTCAAGCTTAGTCCGGGCCAAGTCTAGTAGGGGATCGATAGGTGACACTACTGTAATTCTTGACGCTCGTAATTTTGGTTTCAGTCAGACGAAGATTTCAAGAACCACACAAGACTTCAAAACGGAACTACATGTCCCTTGACTAGGGATTATCAGAACTTCCGTGTTAGATCAACGCTTAATCTGGATAAATCATCTGGGTAGGTAAGGATAGCCAGGATTTGTACATCAAATCAAGCTTCGAAAGGACAATTAACCTAACTGATCGACTTAAACAACACACGTACCGCAGTCATCTGAACTGGAACTTATCCACTACAAACGTGGGAAAGTATGTTAACTGAGATAAAGAAGTTATGAGTGCAGTACGCGTTAGAAATAATTGGGAGCTCGAAGAGACGTAAGACCGTTGATTCTGGTACCGTTAAGTGTAAGGAAAAAGTACATGTGCAGAGAGTGACGCATCCCCAAGGTCACCATCCGTACGACACGTTTGGAAGGCAGCTGCGTTGGCGGAGCGCACCAACACGGCTTAGCAGCATAGGACCAGCGGAGTGGGCCTCAAAGTGTTCACGACCGGAACACCACCATTGGCTGTACAGAACAAACAAGTGAACGACCATATTTGGCCATCCAGTCATCCTATATATTTACGCAGAAGCTCTGTATGTTTTGCCCTGACATTACAGCCGTGTCCCGAGTTCTCTGTCTTCTCCTTATCGCGTAGTCTGGCAGGCTCAGTGCAGGGGTAAGCAATAGACGGCCACCCACGTTACAACATTAACGCTTTATTTCTATTCTTGATGTTCGAACTCGTAGGCAAGACCACGTTTGCGAAACATTCACGTGAAGTCTTTACTCTATCGTGACCTTGTGGACTGCTGATGGACCGAATGAAGCTTGGGATTTCATAACCGGCCGTGTACAGACAAACGAACAAAGCAGCCAATTCCATATAGTGACTTTCTTTGTATTCGGAACGACTCAGGGCAGCTGTGGATCTTGTAGTGTGCGGTTTCACATTTTCTTGCGTTCACAGGCGTTCCACCGAATTGAACGACATGTTTCTTCTAAAAAAGGAGCTGCGCGAAAGAATGAGTTCCTAGCACTAATATGCTTTCTTGTCTTTTGCCGAATGTGTTTCATTTTAACCGCCCGCAATAATTAAACGTGGTCACGAAAGGTCAGATTTGTGAAGTATGTTGTTTAGAGTTGATTCGTCTCAGAGGAATAGGGTGCTCAACTTTTTCTACAACAGTCTACTGCCCATTTATAAGGATAAACGGTGGGTGATATCTGCATATTTATCTTGGGTCTTTTGCACAATACTGAATGATGTCCTTCCAACACACAGGGAGATCCGACGTGAAATGTTGCCGACGCCGTTGAAGTTTCACTACACGTTCAATATGCGTGAACTATCTCGACTGCTCCAAGGGTTACTCCAGTCTTCTTCCGAGCGGTTCAAAGGACCAAAGAAATTCTTACGACTATGGCGTCACGAATGTTTGCGCGTGTTTCGTGACCGGATGGTGGATGAGACAGATGTAGCTGCAATTAACGTGAGTTGTAACCGTTCGGGTCATCCACCTACTCTGTGCAACACTGACTTCTGCTCGCTAAGGGACAGCAATCACCACGGGGTCAGATCCGCCTAACGGTTTGGAATGCGCTTCACACCTGCAAAGTGTAAAGTGCTACTGCAAGACTGGGTGGGCTCGAACCCTAACCTCATGCTTGCGGATGAACCGATTGAGGTAGTAGACAAATTTGTTTACCTGGGCAGCTGTATCAGTCCCGGTGGTCTGGCGAACGATGAAATTACCATCCGGATTGGGAAGGCCAGAGCAGCTTTTGCGAACCTACGTCACCTGTGGCGTAGGCGTGACATCAGCTTCTCTGTCAAGGGTCGAGTTTACAATGCTGCGGTGCGCTCCATATTACTATATGGATCAGAAACCTGGCCGCTGCGCGCCGAGGACGTCAAAAGACTTTCAGTGTTTGACCATCGATGTCTTGGGAGCATTGCCCGAGTCTGACGGAAACACTGGATCAGCAATGCTGAAGTTCGTCGAATGGTATTTGCGAGAAATAACTCACCCTCGATAGATGAACTGATCACACCGCTTAGGTTGCGCTGGCTTGGCCACGTGCCGCGTATGCCAGTCGACCGAATTCCTCAAAGATCTCTTTTCGCCCAACCAGGTGAAGGGTGGAAGAGAGCCAGAGGCGGTCAAAGAGAGACTTGGCAGCGAAGTGTGAAAGCCATTACTAGCAAACTCAGCTGCGCTGTTCATTGCCGTCTTCCTGGATGGGGATCCCGATTCGGGCCATATCAGTGGCTGGAGACATGGCCCAGACATGTCCCAGTCGCGCCCTCAATGGCGCTCATGCATCAAAGCTATTGCCCTCAATGCATAACCCCCTCCTCAGTTTGCCCACAAAACAGCCCTTTGACAGTGCTGTATTTACGCACGAATTTATCAGCTCCCGCCTCCAATGCGCAGCTACCTACCCCACCTCCCCGAATCATCGGTGAACGAAACTGTGGCAGCTACAACCACTGCACGACAAGTACGCGATTATTACAGCTGGCATTGATGATGATGATGAAGGGACAGTTTAGTTTAGTAAATAGTTCAGTAAATAATTAAACCGATACTGCATCAATTTGCATCTCATGTTTGCTCTTATTGATCTCCGTTTTCCACCGTGAGAAGGTTACTGCTGGATTTCATCACTATCAAAATGCCGTGTGTTTATTTAACAAACAGTAAATGCGTTCTGGGTGTATGCATAACCATCAACCGGCTAGTAACTACAGGCTATTTCTTAGACAGTGCAGATAACAAGTATGAGTGCCAGTACACGAACTTGTGAGCACGTGATCACTGCGCAACTGGACGTAGGTGTAGCTAAGTACTAACTTTAAGAGTGGAAGATTTGTACAGTGGATTCCGTTAAAGGCAACACAAGAAACATAAACATTGAACTAACCAGTACTTGACCAGTCCTAAGCGGGCCCTAGGTACACCAGTTTCGGCGCCACTATAAGTTGACTTCATGTCCACACGATGTGTGGCGAGGATTGCATGCTCATCAAACACCTGGTTTGAGTAAATAAATTAAGTAGTCACTCAACCCGTGTCGTTAGTGCACGTCAAACTTTTCTATTTAGTTGAACAATTTGGGCAACTTGGTCATTTCTGTCAAACTTCAATTGTCCAGTGAAAACCCATTAACCATAGTTCACGAGTTTTGTTGCATTAGCTAGGTTGTTCCACCAAGGCTTTTGCGGACGTGGTTGGATTTGGGGGGGGGGGTCCCATGGTTAATTACTGATAATAACTGCCTGTTCCAATATTGTTATGGAGACAAGACACAGTAGTTGGTGTGTTCCATACTTTAGAATTTGCACTCTATACTACCTCTGAACAACCTGCTTACTCTTCATCCAGCTGCCCTGCTTCTCTTGGCCTAACAGGATATTATTCTCCAGCGCATGAACGAAGCTTTCTCAGACGAGGTCAGTTATGCATCGATGGATCCCATTTTGTTCGGTGACTATTGGGCAGCGGCAAGTGAAGAAGATGCTCGACTGTATGAAGATATGCAAGACTATGAAGTGTGCAAAGCGATTGTGGAGGAAGTGAGTCAAAGGCTGGGAAGCCACTTTGGATTTCTTAGATGGAGTTTATAAGATAGACAGCCTACTTATTAGTAGTGTAGAATAATTATCAAAAGGTTCATTCCAAGGTTGTATCAATAGCGTCCCTCGAATTTTGGACGCCTTGCGGAGTACCGCTATCAGCAGAAAGTTGCTTTGAGACGTTGGTTTTGTCAGGAGTGACTACGATGAAGGTGGCAGAAATCTGAATAAAGACTTGCAGAAGGTCTGGCGAAAAACGTATAAACTGACCACGGCTCGTTTGCCTAAGAAAGCAGCAGAAAGCAGAAAGCTAGATTGTGAGGCTTTTGATAACTATCTTTAGCCCTAAGGCTGTGAAAATTAGCGCAGGTAATAATAGATTTTCACTTACCTTTCCAGTTGTTGTTTGGTTATCGTGAAACTGAAGGCAACATGGACCTGGTGTTATTCAACGACGCACTGGAACATTTGGGGGCCATCCACCGGATTCTTCGCTTGGATGGCGGTCATGCTCTGCTGGTCGGTCTGAGTGGTTCCGGGAGAAGGTCTTTGGCCAAACTGGCGGCGTACATTGCTGAAGTGAAAACTTTTGAGATTCTGCTCCGGCGTGGCTATTCGGAGAATGAATTTCGTGAGGACTTAAAGGCTCTGTATACTACTATGTCCACAGACAAAGATGATCACATGTTTTTGCTACCGGAGGAACACATTCAGAACGAATGTGAGTGCGTTCATAGTTACATCATATGCATTATCTAATTGGAGACCTGTTTAGTCGTGTCTGAGTCATACTGATTATCATCAATGACAGCAACACTGGTACTTGACTGCCAATTTATTTGTACATGATCATTCAATAGGAAACGAGCAGAAAAGAAGCAAGTAGCGCTTGGTACCGGTTTACTACTGACACCAGAGGTACTTGCACGTCCGCATACACGCCTGGTTTGGAAAGAACAGCCCATAAGCCCTGGGCACTGACTGGTGACCGTAGTTTGCAACATCTCCAACCTAGTACGTGAGAGGAATTACGCATAAGCTGTTCTAGAAGGGTGTCAGCANATTCCTGCTTTTTGTCCAAGAACAAACAGCGTGCATAGCACACGATAAACCGACCAAGTGATTCATGTGGGATAAACGATGAAGATAGTTTTGGTTGGATCTTCAAACAGTCACCTAAGGGTGACGATAAACCAGAATAAGAGTAGCAGTACGATGCTGCTCTATCCGAACGAATGCGGGCTATCTATGAACGTGATTCGACTCCTTCCCTCTGAGTAGCCATTCTTAACTGCAAAGCATTCTTCCTTCTTTATGAGATCTTCCGAATGTCTAAGGGACGGGAGTATTTGTTCAAAACCATAATTGATCACCGGAGATGGATGTTTTTCGTGATCGGAATCAGTTAGCTGTTACAACTAAGCGAATTCCACCGTTTTGTTGCTTCCGATACCCACAGCAAAAACGATGTGGTCTATCACCTCACTACTGAGGCTCCCGACTGCTCTTGCCCATTCTTGGACCCGCCAGTCTCTCGTGCCATGTCATACTTCTTGTCTGTGATGAAGAGGTTCGAATTCTACTTCTTGAACAAGCAAGAAACTAAGTTTGTTGTAGGATCTGGAGCAGTGTGACGATATCACACAAACTCGAAGATAGGCAGGAGGACGGTGGGGTCATATGTATTTTAGATATTGGTGTTGACACAGACAAGAAGACTGTGACAGACGGCAGATGGAACATTGGATGACACAGTTCAGACAGAGCATAAATGCAAATATACGATCTATACTAGCAAAGTTTATTGACTCGGAAGTGTGGCAACTGGTCAGTGCACTGAATGCATTTATGGAACAAACAAGAAGGTATACAGGAGGAGCAGAGGATTGCAACGGCCCGTGAGGACTGTCTCACTTTTGGGGGTAGACAACTGAAACTTTACGAATGAAAGTAAATATACCGAGCAGATCGAAAAGCTACATGTAGGGGGCAGCAGACGTGTACCGCGTCGTATTGTGCCGCAGCTCCAAGCGTGAGCCCTATCGCGTACCTTCGCACCTATATTGTTCGGAAACTGCGCAATAGTTAGATAGAGATACGGGCCATTATGGTGAATCTCACTAAGGATGGGACGACCTTTGACATGTCCTGAACAGAACGGCTTGGAATTTTTTCCCTGTGGGTCGACTTTGGTCACGTGGCTGTTGACTCGTGGCCAGGTCGGTGGCACCCTGAAATCCGTCCTAACCATCCATGTTTGATTCCTGGCAAGACTGACTTCTTAAAGGAAGCAATCAAGCATAGCGGCGACAAGCGGGAACACTGGTGAACAAACGTACGTATTTGTGACTGGGAGACGTAAGCAAGCAGTCGCCCATAGAAGTTCGCATTGGATAGAATAGGGGAATTTGGGGAATTCAGACAACTTGATAGTAGCCTGAGATGCAGTTTGAACGTTTTGATTCTCAGCTGGTCGAGTGTGCCGAAGGAAACAAAGAGCAAGAGAACATTTAAGTGTCTACTTAAGTAGGACTTGTGCCTTGAGATACAACTCGAAGGAAAAAACAAGCTAGAGAGACTGAACCTACGAGGCGAAAAGTGACCCGCCCGACGTGGGGCTCGAACCCACGACCCTGGGATTAAGAGTCCCATGCTCTACCGACTGAGCTAGCCGGGCACGACACGGTCGGTTGCCCTGCATTATGCGATAAAAACAAAAACACACAACACGCATGCAGAACACAATAGCCGCTGCCGACTGAAATGTGACACATTTACTCACACACGGCACATACAAAGTACATAAAATGACCAGTGCGAACAGGACACGGTAGACCACTGTAATACATAGATCATCTTGGTATCATGCACACCAGATCCGCGGGCATTGTGGCCTGACTTTATTCGATCAATAACAGGATGTAGCGCAACTCATCCCAGCATATTTTCCGAACCGATGCAATCGTCACTCTTCCTTAAAAATCAGCATTTCAACACAGAATACTCCTCTCCATAGCAGTTTTATCAAATCTACCAACAGTGATTCTCATAGAGGACTTTAGCACCAAACATGAAATGTTTTTAAGTATCATGATATGGAACTATTTTGATTTCTCTTAAATCATCTACCTGCAAATATGTTGGCGCGAACTGGATGTTCATTCAAATGTCGAACGCCTGTCGTGAAGTATCTAGGCAGTGAAGTTCGACATGTATGAGGTTAAGAGCGTTTTCATCCATAGATTTCATTGCTTTTGTCTTCCTTCAATGGATCGGTTGACAGTCACCTTATTCTCACGCTACTAGACTATCTGCCCAGGTATAGTAGAATATCTAAGACTGTCTTGTTTGATTTTGCAGTCAGCGGGACTCTGGCTACTTGTTCCGCTTTCACTCGGGGAATTCTGCATGGTCTTTTTCGTTCACCTTACCACTCAGTCATCTAAGCCACGTTATCCTCATTTATTCGTTTCAAGTGTAAGCCATTCTCTACCAGAACTATCATCCACCGTAATTTGTGCTCTCTCTCTCCTAATTGGCACCTTTTCTCACTTCGTAACAATCTATCATTCAACCTGTTTGTGCCGGGCGTTTATTGGTGGATATTTCAGACGACTTGGTGAAATTATGCCGAAGTGTTTGATAGCCTTTATGTGATAGCCTTGAAAATACACAAGCCTGAGAGAATTCACTTCAGGCTGCAGGACACGTGACTTGACCTGGTCAGGCAGTAGCGGCAGTATAACAAATCCGATTAGCCATTTGGCTAAATAGTTGGATGCCTCAAGCACGTTTGATATTGCTGATTTGAATGATACCTCATCACGTGTTGTTCAGAATGACTTGTTTTTGGTGTTTTTACATTGGTTGTCAATGACAGCATTCTTGGAGTTAATCAACAACATGCTAACCACGGGCTTTGTGAGTGCTCTGTTTGGGGAAGAGGAAAAGGACGAAATACAACAGAACATCTGGACAGAAGCAGAGGCACGAATACGAGCGGAGGCTCAGGCGACAGGTGCGCTCACTGTGTTGGTTAACAAAGAGACTGTATGGAACTATTTCCGGGCAGATTGTGCTTCTCGGCTTCATATAGTCTTGTGCATGAACCCAGCTGGTGATACACTTCGAACCAGATGTCGAGATTTTCCCGGGATCGTGAAATGCACAACCATCGATTGGTTTTTCCCATGGCCAGAACAGGCTTTATACGCTGTTGCCTGCAGTCTGATCGATCCGAAGGTTAGTTTTGATTAACCACTCACCAAGCTCTCATTGGTTGACTTAAGTTGAGCGAATCAGTCGACATGCATTTGATACGATCCGATGAAGTGAACATCTGGTTGTAATCCGTATGTTGATGAAATGCGACCACAGCTAGCTTGTCCGAACATTCCAAATTTTGGGATTCGGATTTGTGAGGACTTCTTCATAGCCTCCCTTTACCTATTCTTCCAGGTGTTTAGCGATTTCCACTTGTTTCTTGTCTAATGTGTCAGCTTGGCACAATCGCCTTCCCACCCGACACTGGTGTACTCGCATGTATGTCTGTTTGTGAACGCTCGTCATGCACCTGCTTATCCTCGCCTGAGAATCGGGTAGTCTCTTTACCACTCAGATCAATGTGCTGATCTCAGATGGAACGGTCAAAACGCCATATCGCTTCCCGTAGTCTTTCCGTTCCACACTAACGTGCGATGGTCATCCATAAACTTGTGCATCAGTTGTTGATCTTAAGAACACTACTTATAAGGTCACTGAAAGTACCTCGACAACCTACAACCACTTTCATCCTTCTTTGTCCCTCAGCATATGGACACAGTCTGCCAGTTTCCATCCATCCATGGAAAATTAAGGGTGGTTGCATACCCCTATTCACCCGTCTATACACAATACGCTATTTTTCAGCTGAATATGCTGGCCAAAGACCGCCTTATCTTTCGTAAGAACGCAGTAGATTGTCCATACGGGACACTACGTATGAGATCGGTTAAAACTTGTTACCAGCCCACGACAAGTTTCATTTTTTTGAAGGCTTATCAAGCAGATGCGATTCCTATCAACCCGAATCAATACGGTCACGTGCACGTTCATTCGAAGGATATAATGAGCGAGAGATTCTGTTGGGATTCAGTTGTGTTTCCCGTTAAAACCAAGCTGGTGTGCAAATGGGCATACTCTGCAAATTTTGGGTTAGAATTGAACTGCATCTGTCTGATGATTCTCGTGAAGGGTGATGCCCGGGCTGTTGTAGAGTCTTCAACCACTTGAATAGTGTGTGCTTTACAGGTAACGTGAAAGTAGTCATAATTTGTTCTGACATTTACTCCTCGACAGCTACGTTATGTTTTGTTGTGCAATCGGACACGTTTTCAATAGAGTCTGGTAGGCGAAAGTTGGCCTCACCGTTTTCTCCCAGCGTTTGATTTTTTGTCCCCATATTTTTTACGAAGCATAGGTTCATTTTTCTCCTCTGTACTTTACTTTTGGAAAATATGTCCGTTCAGAACGATTCTAATGTTCATTGATGGCTGGCTAGTTTACGTAGGTCTTTAATGGAACGACACTAAACTCGTAAAGTAACCTTCAACTTCTGCTTTCTATTCACAACGCAGTTTAGCCAGGTTCCATCTCCATACTGGGAAGCCGTCATTACCAACGTGGTGAACATCCACAGATCCGTCCAGAATGCGTCAGTGGAATACAAACGTCAGCTTCGTCGGATTAATTATGTGACCGCAACCAATTACATACTATTTATTACGGGTTTCCTCAAATTGTTGGAAGACAAAACGAAGTATGTTGGTCACCAGATTGGTTTTCCACTGTGCTACTGATCTTATTCGTACATTTGTAGTATGTCTGTCGTAGTTCAATGTGCGTACTATTTTATCAAGTGAAAGATCCAAACAAGATTCTCAATCGAAGGTCGTTTTTCAGTGAATACGAGACTCAGGTTTGTTATTCTCCTATTATTCCATTTCGATAACCTGAGCATTACTCACACTTCGAACCAGTTTTATTTGGGCTGCTTAGGAAGGTTAGTGAGTGATATTAAACCACACTTCTTCGGACAAGCGAAATATGATTGAATACATTTCTTACCTGTACTCAAAAATAGGGTTTACTTGAATTGGTTCTAATCTCTGAATATTTACACCAGATCTACATATTTTTTGCTCATTTGACAAGCTGAATTGCCTGAGCTCCATGTGCCTCATTTATGTGATAATTCTAAGCTACTTATTAAACTAAAGTAGTGTAGGGACTTATAGGAACACTAGCTTATATGAACTGAATAGAGAAACCAGCACCGTTTCAAGGAATCCCGTGTTCTCCATAAGTGTTCACGCTGCAGTTCATCCATTCTGGCTAGAGAGTAATATTCCCTGGGCGTTATTCAGGTATGATCTGATAAAGAAACAGAGTCTCGGACAGAAAAATGCGACACATCAACGACATACAACAGATAAAGTCGTGTTTTTTGGCATTATCGATGTGGGCCAGGCTACAGACTTTATGCTGAATGAGATAGATGGCCAACTGATGTAGGAATCCGAATTTGGCTGCCATGCGGGTTTTGGGAAGAGGATCCATGTGTTCAAGCGGCAATGCCACACACGGTTGCGCTGAGTTGCAAGCGCAACCAGCTGAACGCTCTGTACTCTGTTTAATGTCGAAAAAAGTGAGAATTCAGGATAAACGTAAGGACAGTTATAGAGTAATCCTTCGATCGCCTGTGCTTGTCAACTAATGTAAAGCCAACTGAGGGAGCTGATTACGCAAACGGTTGCTGAAACTGTCGTTGGTCAGGGAACTGAGGCAGCTCTGCTAAGTTTACCCAACAACAGATCGTGTTGTTTTTTAATGGCCAGTAAAACCAAGACGATCAGTACAGCACAGCTAGTTCTGTCGCCAGGTCTAGCATTCTCAAAGACGCCTTTGACCCTTCAGGCAAGGTTTGAGCATCTTCGAATTTTCAGCGGGAGTTCCCGTTTTTGCCAGATGCTGTGAGCTGATTAAATGGAGCGTTCTGAAAGTTCGGGCAGACATACTTGAAGAATTCTGCCTAAAGCCCGCCTTACACAGCTGATTCGCCATTCCAGAGCTTTATGCTTGCCACGCCTCATTAGCCGTGGGAAGGCTTGTCGACCGTCAATGTTCTTTGAAACAGCCTATCCGCATTAGTCCAGTGGATGTTCCTGGGTCCATTCAGGAGTTTGTTGCAATGCTTGAGTCACATTTTTGTGACCTCTGTTGCCGACTTTCTTGTCCTTTGCACTTGCATCTTGAATCGTCTGAACCGACTTGGTTCATGACCTATTTATGACTTTAAAACAATACTGAACTTCTCTGTGCCACCGATGCACTACGAATTCATCCACTTGTTCAATTTTGTTTTCTCCACCACTGTTCCCCAGCGTGTTTAAATGTTTGAGTCGGGCATTCTGACGGTCTCTTCACCTGTGTCTATATGTTGTCGCCCGATTGAACAGGAGAAGCAGCAAGAGCTTTCGTGCTCACTTGCTTTTATCAAGTCACTCAGAGGCTCTGAAGCCCAGTAGCTGTTTAGTTTGGCTATCAACATTGACAGGTGATTTGTCTCATAGCTAACGCTCACAACACTCATGCGACGAGCAGATTTCAGGTGTCTTGCCGGCAAACAATGGATGTCATATATTCTGATTTGGAGGCCGCAATTGGCACTGACTGTCCAGTTAGTATGGGTTCCTAGGGGGCCTGACCCCAACCAGTAATCCTGACGGATCTGTGTAGTAATTTAATGCAGGGAGAAGACAAAGTTCTTTTGTAGCTCATCGGCTGACTACTAAAAACGATAAGTTTACAGCAGGAAATGACTAGAAGGTGGACAGATGCAGTCACTAGCTCAGGCACTCAGGCTGTTTGTTCTATCTTGAATACTAGCCGATGGGGCAGGAAATTCTGTGCATTTAGGCTCAGTCGATAGTGGTTAGTTAACATGGCTTCAATAAACACTAGCGTTCCCATTAAGCTCATTTCGATTTGACTCATTCTTTTGAGCTCGTTGAAGATGCAAGAGGTCCGACTAAGGAGCTCGGTTCGTGCATGAAAACCATCCAGAGGCTGTCTAACAGGACTAGCAGCTATGACAAACTGGGAACTCAGCTGAAGGAATGACCAGTCACATAAAACTTTTGTTGGTTTGGACAGCTGTGTTTCCCTAGATGACATCAAAGGCTGTCTACCGCACACACACAAATATATACCCCAATCGGTGACGCACAAAGTGTATAAGATTTACTACCCAATGCTATCTGTTGCACAGCGTCCTCACAAGAAATCCTCCATGACGCATTTGTGATGTATTCGATTCAACCGAATCAGTGCTTTATGAGCCTTACGGTAAACAAAGTAATCTAGTACGTCGCTCTTATATGTTACTTCTTGGTACGTATCTGTCAGGAAAATAATGAAAATAGTGAAAATAATATCAGAAGCCACTCAAACCCCGGCAAAATCACAGTAGGAAAGCGGTGAAAAAACCAGCAGCCAATTGGATGCTCGGTCAGCCAATCAGTTCAGCAACAGCCGACGATGATGAGTGCTCAGCTAGCTCACAGAAGCAACGGTCGATGATGATGGATGTTCACCCAACGCCGATCGATCCGATTGGATCAAAGTCGAAAATGCGCTTCAAATACTGCTTGCTTTTTCGCAATATACCTTCTGTGTTCCTTGTCGGTGGGTTATTTTCCAACACTAAGGCACTGGAGCGGGGACGTCAGTTAGATACAACAGTATCCTAATATTTTTATAGGTGGAATATATACTAGTTTTAATTAACTACTTCACCATCGAATAGTGATGTGCCAGGGTGCACCGTCTTATCAACAGTTCCAGTAAATTAATACAGGTTCGGTTATTTTTTGCTTAGACGTAAAGTCTAAACTCCTACAATCCAAACCACCCCTAATTCGTTTGCGCATTTCAGCGAGAACATCGCGCAGCAAAAACGTCTTCAAGGTGGATTGGAAAAGCTTCATGAGACAGCCATTCAAATCGACGAACTCAATGTTAAGTTGGCGGTGCAGAAAGTTGTGCTTGAGGAGAAAACCACTGCCATCGAGGCGCTTATTGAAGAGATAAACGAAGCTACGATCGTTGCGACCGCGAAGAAAACCCAAGCCCAGGAGAAATCTGTTGAGCTAGGCAAGCAAGCCAAAGTGATTGTGGCTGAAAAGGTGCGTTCTGTTATCCTTTATTGTTTCCGTACAAACGTTTACGTCTTTTGGCCAGGCCAGGCACATTTAACCGCTGAATCTCCGCGCATCACTACTTAGTTGATGACGCTTTCTGCGCTTTGTAACCTGTGAAGAATATTTGTTTAACCTTCATCAAATGAAGCTTAGACTGATGGATCTGAATGGCGAGACATTTCGAGTTTGATATCCGTTCGGATGCCAATCATTCGTCACCAGTTTTTAGGGACTACGTATCCGCACCGATGGTTTTGGAAGTTTCCGCATTAATCAAGGTGTTTTCCTTTGGATGGGTAATCAGTGAGTTTCCTTTTAGGTTAAACTTGTACTCAGGTAAACCCTGTTAAGCACAGGTTGTCCAGTGATTAGCCAGTCACCCTCACTCAGTGGTGTTGTCTCACGTCCCCCCATGACTGAGGATAACCCATTTCACCATGGTAAGTGGGAGTGTAAACTAGGATACGGTCCAATGGTTTTTACTTACAGAATGGTAGTAAGCGGGTAAATTAACTGAGACGATCGCTTCACATGATAAAAACTCCCTTAGGGTTCAGGGTTACCAATGTCAAAACGGTGGGGTAGGTGGCTGCGCATTGGAGGCTCGAGCTGATAAATTAGTGCGTAAATACAGCACTGTAGGTGGACTGTCAAGTGGAGGGAGCTATGCATTGAAGACAATAACTTGGATGCATAAGCGCTGTTGGGGGCGTGACCGTGCCATGTCTGACAATGTCTCTAACCACTGATATGGCCCGTCTCGGAGTCCCCATCCAGGAAGACGGTGGTGACCAGCGCGGCTGAGTTTGTTAGTAACGGCTTTCACATTTCGCTGCCAAGTCATTGTTTCCCCGCCTCTGGCTCGTTTTCACCCTTCACATGGTTGTGCGAAAATCGCCCACCTCCCCGAATCATCGGTGAACGAAACTGTGGCAGCTACAACCACTGTATGACAAGAACGCGGTTATTACAGCTGGCATTGATGATGATGATGATGATGTCAAAATGGCAAATAATTAAGGTTTTGTAATGTCTTGCGGGGTATGTGAGCGGGATTTATTCAGTTTAGATGCTTCAAAGGGGCTGTGCAACGCCTCAGGCTGCACACTCCATGAGACGTCCTAACGTCACACAGAGACGCAAGGTTTTCCATTAGGACAACACTGGTTCCATGTTTAGACATCTGAAAGAGAATACCGAGGTACTTCTAAATGAAAATACTGTCCTTTGGTTCTATTTATCAGGAATTGGTTGACACTGAGGTCCCATCGCTTGTAAATATGATGTTTACTTCATTTATTTAACTGCTATCACGAGACAAGTGTGCGTTCAGTTTAGCAATACTGACTGAATTTTCCAGACCGGAAAGTATCACGAGGATTGTGTCGACATAAAATGCGAATTTAGCTTTAGCTAAGCTCTCTAAAAAAAGGCATGCGTGAACTACTTGTGTAGGTATCGTAAAATACTATCAACAGTTAACAGGTAAAGTTCCCATATATTCTATCATACAAAGAACCATGTGTTTTGAGACACGAGGGAATCTATATTGATTAGCAGATAATCGATCGCGTAATGGCGTGAAAATCAAAGAAACAATTTTCATGGAGTGGAATCTTGAGCCAAATTTAGATGAAAACTGAGAGCTCACTTTGATGCTTTTTTGCAATGTTGGATGACCCATTTTACTGTTGTTCATAGAAAGAAGCTGAGGCTGCGCTCGCGGAGGCTTTACCAGCTGTGGAAGCCGCGCGTAACGCTTTGGATGAATTGGAAAAGAATGATGTAACTGAGATTCGAGCTTTTGCCACACCACCAAAACCAGTAAGTGAAGGGCATAATTTGTCTCATTAATCGGCAAGATCTCACTCTTTGTCTTCAGCCATATTTTCTTGTAACCAAAACACGATGAAAAACAATATGGATGAGGTGAAGTTGATTTTGAATAGGATTTTTCAATCCGTACGGCCAGGGGATAGACAACTGATCTCTTCACATGGCCCCTGATCGGACTTTCAGATGTTTGAACTACTATTTCTACTGGCAAAGGAGCAATGTCCCAGTAAGACACAAACCATGTTGCCCAAGAGTACTCAAAGGCGAGGGAACAGAAAACGGCAAGGGCGAAAACGAGATTCTGAGGCAAGCTAAAACCGATGTTTGCTACGGTGTTGCCTATAAAGCTGATGTAGATTCTGACAGCCCACTACTAGTTCTGGCGTTTTCAAGTTTATCGGGTAGACGTAGTCCGGATTTTTTGACAATGTTATTTCATATGTGCGGATGGTTACTTAATCATGCACAGAAGGGGAGCAACTGGCCAAGGGTGCGGTAAATGAAGTTCAGGACGGTATCGTTTGGACGTAGGTTATTTCTGTGATTGTCTTTCAACTGAATGTCCACAGAAAAGATGGGAATCGAAGAAATGTAAGATGATGGGGTTATATAGGGAATTTTTAGTAATTATAAAGTCAAAACACAGTGCAGTGGAATAGGTTGTTGTAATCCGACGTTTCGGTTGCCGTGGGCGACCTTCGTCAAGGATTTCTACAATCAACTGAATACGACTCGAATGCAGAGACATTTGGGTCCGCTACAGTGTCTTATGATTGGTGCATCCCTGTGATCGGTTGGCAGTCAAATTGGGTCAGTGTGTGTGTGTGTGCGTGTGATTGTGTGTGCACTCTGATTAGGATGTGCCATCCGTTTGTTGTTGTGCAGGTTGTGATGTGTACTTTTTGAGATCCTTGCTTGACATCTGGTTACTAACCCGGCTAAGGTACGCAGTAAGTTCAATCCAGATGGACGGGATGCCGGCGCCATCACTCCAGTTGATGCAGTTCGGCTGTGTGTTGACCTCTAGGTTATGATGTTAGGGAGTAAACTGTTGGCTCGTTGAACTCGATTCCATCACATGAATCTCGGGTACACGAGCAGCACTGCAGTTCCTGTGTCGTGAGCAGATCGATATCGCTACTGCTGGACAGTACTCCTGATTTGTAGCATTCCACACACGCAGCTCTTTTCAGACAGTGTGTATCGGTTGCGTGTTCGGGAATTTTCGCCGTTCAAGGGGGCCTTGCTAACTGATTACACCCATGGCTGCGTCAATCAACTTGAGCGAGTAATCACACTACTCGTGCTCGGGTAAGTAGTAATGCTCTGGTTGGATTCTCATCGTTCACCGAAAATCCTCGGGTCACGGATTGGCTCATCCTAAGCTTTCTGATGTCAGCGACCTTGGTCAGTTGAACAAGCAACTTGTCTGGAGAGTCTATCGATTAGTTAGTTTTGTGTGATCCTTAAGACATCGGTTGGTTTGTTCGGTGCTGCCATCCGACTACCTTGTTTTCTCCGTCGGTGGACGAGTAGATCAATAAACACAACCGTACCGTCAAATTTTTGTGAAATCTACGAAAGCCCGAATGCTACATGTATTAGCGAGTGTTGATATCCATCTCGGTCTGTTTTACCAACCGAAACGTGCCCACATGCTCCTCAATTTACAATACACCAGGTTCAGATGGTCGGTGAGGCGTTGTGTCACATACTACAAGCTACCGAGATCAGTTGGAAAGCAGCCCGTGGTCTGATGGCGGACGCCAATTTCATCTCAAACCTTCAGCAGATGGACGTGGAAGCTATTCCATTGAAAAATATTCAAAATTTGAAAGGTTAGTTATTTCCGGCTGCTTTTTACGGTGCGGCCGATAACCAATTTGTTAACTGGTGAGGTGTTTTTTGGAGTACGTTTCTGAAGTTTGCCTTCGTAAGGTGAAGACAACATTGGCTGAATCATTCGGTACATGTATCTTGGAGCTAAATGGCGGTCAAAACCTGTCTGACGGTAGTTTGGAGCATCCCAGTTTTTCTACGGATGGATTGTGCTCATCAGTCGCTACATTTTTGTCTTGATGTTATCAGAGAGCGCCACATACATTAGTTAACCTCACTTACCGGATGTCTGTTCACGCAAATCGTTATCCACACCTCTAAACTTCGCCTCTCCCAGATTCCACTCAGCTGTTACAACAGTTTCCCATTGAATAAGCACTAACCTCCGTGGAGAGAACGATTTTCGTTACCGTAAAGCTCTGCTATCCCTCAAGAAGCAAAACCTCACAGAATACAACAAAATATGTCTTATGGGGAATATGAAATGCTTTTTTGTTATAAAGTAATTGATAGGCTACCACATTTGATCAAAGGTTATTCAGGTTAGACCACAGGCAGTTAGTTAAAGAAAGCAGAACGGCATTCCAGATACGTGTGTGAAAGAGATTCGTGCTTATTCCTGAAAGCGGATAATGCAAGCAATTTCTGGCACGGCTATCGATTTTTGTCTATCTCTTGTGAGCCAGAAGTTTGATGGTCAAGTTTTCTTCTACGCGAATTCTAGTTGGTGACTGATGAGCTCTACTCACCGTAAGAAGTCGTACTGCCGCGAACCACAAGGTGTACCTTGAATCGGTCCATAAGGCTGATGAACTGAGTTGCTTGATGACAGCTGCATTGCGTAGCTGTTAACTCAGCTGATCACGCCATGAGTTATTTCTTCTCCCCATATGCAAGACGCAGTTCGTTCAGCTCAGTCAAAAATTTCTTGGGAGACAATGATCGACTTCGCACGGAATGTAAAAAAATTCACAGCATCTATTCGCCTGCAACAAGTGGCCCGCTTGGGTCATTGCTACGTTAGTAATACGTGTTCGAGTACCTGAAGCTGTACTGTGTGCACAAAGGTGACTGTATCTGACCGGAGATACTTAAGGTCGAATAAGTAATGTCAAAGCCAAGCAAAAGATCACTAGATCGTGTTCCTATAGTGGGAGTTATATCTGCGGACTAAAACTCTGGGAAATTAAGGCGTGGACTAAAGACCATATACTGTCAGTAAAACCCTCCACAATGGGTCAGCGACTACCATGTTTTGTTCTGCTTACATTCAGGTCTTTTTTGGAATTGATCCGACACCCTACAATGATTCCGTCGTCTTTGATGTCGTCTTGGAACGCTGCTGGCGCTCCAGCGATATTTACCCTTTTGTCGCTATGCCTGTCAGTTGTCTCCCCACGTGTGAATGAGTCAATCAACGGGTTGTTCATCCGTTCTGGGTGAACCTCTCGGATTTGTCAAGAGTTTCAGTGACCACACTTGATTTTTAAAGGCCCAAATGAGCACAGTCCCTCGCACCCATAGAAGAAATTGGGCTACTTCTGCGGGCAGTGAATTCATCCTTTTTTAAATTGTGCCAACCGGTGCACATAGAAGGGACATATAACATTCACCCGTTTACTTGGATCGGTTCTCTTGATGATCCAAAATCTTTGTTGGATAACGGTCACAGGTTAAGTTTCACAGTGACCATCCAGTTGGTGGAAATAAAAGATGGTCGATTCGGTTGAAGAATACTGACTCTCAAGATGTTTTAGCAATTGGTAATAACTTGAGTTATTAAGTTTACCCTCACTCCCTGGGTGAAGGCAAGTGACATGATCTTTGGGCTACCATTTCGAACAAGAATGCCGTGGACTAATCATCTGATCGAACTACAGTCGTTGTACGCTGCACATTCTTCAGTAAACCACGTGTTGTATCTCTTCACCTGTCCTGACGCTACTGGGTTATAGTCACAAGACAAGAAGACGACCTAAAGGAACTGGGTATTAAGGCAATTACAAACTTCTATATATAT
>NW_008751712.1:71895-74330 GCF_000715545.1 Opisthorchis viverrini
ATCTGCTGTCAACCAACCAGTGTCTCCCACACATCCACACCGGTTCTCGGGCGGTTGTTACTTTGTCTCGGTTGATCATAGATGGCCGTCTGTGCGCTTGTGCCTTGGCCACGGAGTGGGTGTGAACTTTCTGTGTCCCTATTCGACCTTTCTCCGGCACATGGTAAAATCGGACGCGATTCAGACGTGGGGGCATAATCGCACGGCTCTGTTCCACATGATTGTTCCGCTGCGCAGTAGGTTGATGCGCAGACGTATTACCACGGAATTCGGATGCTCTGATAAAACTCCGGAATTAACGGCTATTTCTTGCAAGTTCCCGTCATCGTGTTGCTTGAAGCTATCCATAGGTACAGTGGGACTAGAGTACAGTCATTCAACAAGCAATGTTGGTCGGATATTCTCCGATTTCACGTACGCCCGTTGACTGGTTGACGAAATGTCATGAATGTTCCTGATTCTGGTGGCTGTAATATGCGTGGTAGAGGACTAGTCGCCTAGGACACAAGACGCCCGAAGTAACCTTTTGTGCTTGCCCAAATATGCCAAATTTTACCCAGAGATCGAAGCAAAATTTGGGGAGACTGCTCGCGATTTACGGCAGACGAGTAAACACGCAATATGCAGCTATTATGTATCGCGGAATACCACTATATTCCATGGGGTTTGGGCATCTCAGCAACTCTGGCTACACTGGTTATTAGGATTAGATAGCCAGTTTTCAAAACGAACACGGTGCGCACCAGTTAACGGGTCATCCCAGCCTAATTCACGTGTACTTCGAGACTCCAACGGACACTTGCCTGGTAGGGAAGACGAAACCTATTGAATTATATAGTGAAGACCCACGTGGAATTAGCTGACTACTTCCTGCTTTATCTCAATTTCCAGAGTGACTGGAAATAATCAGCCGAGTAAACCCTTTCTCCTAACCCTGCTTCTCAGTGGCACCAAAAACGATGTCGTTAGGATTTGGTCACTGGCCAGCCGTCCTTCTGATGAATAGCACAGTTAGTATGGGCGGCCTCTGTTTAACAAAGATCCTGTCTCTATTCGTAGACTGCGTTTTGATCCACTGATATAGTCTAGATTTTATTGGCTTAGCTGATCGACTTCATAGTCAGTTGGTAGAAAAAGGGGAGGGTTGTGGTGAATCCGCATAGCTTATAAGGAGTCATTGCTTCACCGTGATAATTTTGGAAGCATCACCCAAAAACGTTTATTGTCGCCAATTTTCCTGTGGGAATGTTAATCCTTGACAGGAATAGCTGCTACGTGTAATGGGTTCTGGCTACTTCGAGTCCATTCATCCTGTGAAGTTGTTCCTACCCAATTGCCAAAGGTTGGTACAGGTAACACACTAAGATACCCTACTCTACAACACAATCACACATGTCATACGATGGGCTTACAGGCTCTAGCCAGCTGAAAGTCAACTAGACAAAAATCACCTTGTACACACCAAACTGTTAGGAACGTACATAACTAAGAGGTCCGGAAAATTGGGAACCTTGGGAGTGGGAACACAAATTATGATGCAGCCTCGAGTTGTTCAGGAAGCTAGTATCATCTTTCCCATCCGGAGCTCGGCTGTGGGCGGCCTCTTACATACCGTTCTCGAGTCCAATGCCCGGATCAACTTCGTGCAACCGTGGAGCGCGTTTTCACGTGACAGCTGAGTGAATGTTGCATTCCGATCCATTTGTGGTGCACCATTGAACGAGAAGTATACGAGGTTCTCTCTCAATAACGATAAACTGAGTAATGAAGTTGCAGACTGGAATTCACCACCCCATTTTGAATATAGAGCTAGCGGAATGAGATGGGTTACCGTCAAAGTGGGACAGTTCTACGCTAGCCATCAGTGGGTTGATGGCGCTGACCGTTTGATCACCGATGATTACCTCCAAAGATTATTATCATGCTCTGAAGACTTTTCATCCACATGACAGTATTGATTCAGTCGATCTATCAAAGTTAATGCTGGAGCTGAGTGATTTTTAAGGCCTTCAGAGCCGTTACCGTTGCGATTAGATTCAGGAGATGGCAGGTGAAACATTTTGTTCCGCCGTGTCGAAAGGAGACATAATACGCGCCTTTTCTGAGACGTCTGTTTGATCCAAGACAGGTTCAAGGGTTAGAATGATTCAGTTTCATGAAGGTGAGTACTGTTAGAATAAAAACGGCATCATCTAGTGCCTGGTGATGCCAGACCCTCCAAGTAGACAGAATAAAACAGGGATGGAATTCTATACGATACTCTTGATGTAAAGCGTTTATTCGTAATACATATACAAACCTCGACGGTACATATCGTCTGCGGCAAGTAAGTTGCTGGCGAAACACGTTCAAGAAGGAACATTTACGTTTTATATAGAGGACTATAAGTGAAATACACTCAGTTGTAAATAAATTTGGTTCTCACGAGAGACTCA
>NW_008751712.1:74721-117146 GCF_000715545.1 Opisthorchis viverrini
AGACTCAACTGAATCTCTCGAAGAGTTTTCAGCAACCCTGTGAGTAGTTTCCTTTATGAGACTATAAGTGACATAAAGGCTTCGGGGTCAAATAAACAAGAACCAGTTCACGTAATCACACTAAACGCATGAGTGCAGTTGCGGTTTCCTCTCACGGCATCCCAAAAATCCTTGATTGTGTTGAATCAGAGGTATCCTAAAACTGATCATGCGACCGACATGAACATTCGATTGGGAGCATGGTCTCGCAGTTGGTTTTGACGATAGACTGCAGCCATCAATCACTTCACAGCAGTTGTGTACAGTATTTGAGGAGTATTTGAGGAAATTATCTCAGTATTTTGTCCCTGTCGAGGAAGATTCGATGGTTGGGAAGATATTGGACCAACGGTTACAAGACTTCAATGATGCCAAGAGTGGACGCGCATTTCGAACAACTGCGGACATACTCTTGATTTTCAAGGGTTTTGTCGCGCAAAAAACCGTATGAAACCACGCAAGTACATTCTATTTTGTGAAAGCGGACTGCAGAAAAATTATTAATTTATTACGCCGCGACAGTGCCCAGTAAGTCCGCTTCCAGAACTCTTATCAAGGTACTGACAACATACACGATCACAGGATTAACGCCAAGAATAAACGGGGATATGGTTGTGTCAATAAGTGATCTTTTCGTGATAGAATAACTAAAGTTAATCGGTAAGGCAACTTAAAGATGAGGCAGACTTGTACGAATCACATACCGGTTTAAAGAAACGGTCCCCCAGCTGATGAGATTTCATGAACAATGAATATTTCACTCGATAGTAGTGCCGANTATTGGACCAACGGTTACAAGACTTCAATGATGCCAAGAGTGGACGCGCATTTCGAACAACTGCGGACATACTCTTGATTTTCAAGGGTTTTGTCGCGCAAAAAACCGTATGAAACCACGCAAGTACATTCTATTTTGTGAAAGCGGACTGCAGAAAAATTATTAATTTATTACGCCGCGACAGTGCCCAGTAAGTCCGCTTCCAGAACTCTTATCAAAGTACTGACAACATACACGATCACAGGATTAAAGCCAAGAATAAACGGGGATATGGTTATGTCAATAAGTGATCTTTTCGTGATAAAATAACTAAAGTTAATCGGTAAGGCAACTTAAAGATGAGGCAGACTTGTACGAATCACATACCGGTTTAAAGAAACGGTCCCCCAGCTGATGAGATTTCATGAACAATGAATATTTCACTCGATAGTAGTGCCGACTATTGATCATCCATTGTCGGAAGACCGGATACAAGTAAATTTAAATGTTGTTAACCCCGCTGGTTCTTTCCTAATTTGGTCATTTGATTTGAAGGCTACAAACTGCCAACTAGGCAGGGAATCTCCTTGGTTCTTCCGAACAGAGATACCAAAGAAACCAATTTGACCAGGTCCCATGGACAATTTTTGACATGGGTCAGTATATTACTTTTTCAGGATTAGAAAACCTGATAAGCAGTCAGTAGTTGGTTACAAAAATGTAGAAGATTAACAACTGTATTTATTGCTAGACAGCGTCAGTTTCTGAAATCGTTTCCATACAATGTTTGGCACTAATCGGTTGCACTTGACCGTAACCTTACAGATTTGATTGCAAAGCGTAAAATGACATATGATGATGTTCGGTCGGCAAGCAAAGCTGGTGGAGGATTTTACAAGTTTGTGTTGGCTGTCATTACGTTCCACGATGTTGCTCGCGAGGTTCGCCCAAAACGAGAACGTGTCAAAGCTTTGGAAAGAGACTATAATAGGGCAAGACGGGACTTGCAACGTCTGCAAGAAGAAGTGGTCCAATTGGAGGAGACACTGTTTAACTTGCGGCGTCAATTCAGTGCAGCGCAGACTGAAATGGAGAATTTGAAGAAGGAAATGGACGTGATGAGGCGACAACTGATGGCTGCTCAAAAGCTGACGGAAGGGTTGGGTTCTGAGAAAGAACGGTAAGCATCGAATGCTACTCGATACAAACTGGTCTGTCGAAAGGGCCGAACCACCAACTAGTGGCGGTTTACGAGAAAACGGCTGCGGTGAGATTGTTGGTTCTTCTGAGAGCAAACTATTATCACCAATCTTCATTGTTTTTATCTTTCCCTCTTTCAGGGCTCTAGCGTTATCCGCATACTGCATTAAGGCACAGGTTACTTACCAAAGACCAGCGGAAGTTACCTAGTTTTGCCTGTAATGGATAAATTCTTAGCATTAACACAATCACAATACATGACTTCCATCTTGTCATAGGGTGGTAGTAGTTTGCTACTATACTCATCAGTGACATGCACACCAGATTCTGCAAACCTTTCCGTCAGATTAGCACTGATGTAATGTTCGTCGCCAGATTTCTACATTTGCATGAAATACTTTGAGTTCCAGTGTTTACGTCTTCAAACCTTTTCTCGATACATCACTTTCAATACTGAAGTCTTCAAACGCATCTACTGACTGTTTCAGATGGATTCGTGAAGTGGCCAATCTGAAAAAGGAGCAGAAAAGTCTTCTGGGCGACAGCCTGATCGCTTCAGCTTTTCTTTGTTACTTGGGTCCTTTCACATCGGAGTTTCGTAGCCGTCTACTTTACAAAGAGTGGCTTGTTCCAATGATGCAGGACGAAGTAAGTTTCTTCCAACTGTCAAAGATCGTTTGGAACTGACCGCTGTGGGGTTTGGGTGAACTAATCTTCCAAACTCGACCTTTAGTGAACGTCAAGCATTCACTGTGCACCTGATACCTTCTGATGCATTTTAGAAGGAGAGTGCAGCTCATTGGACACCCTCTTTAATGTGCACTATTATGAGGGAGTTTCAGTCAACAAAGGTCTCGGCTCTGGTGTTAGGGCCCATTGGGATATCTCCCCGAGATTCAGACATTTCGGTTAACCAGATGAAGTCTTAATCGGAATATGGAAAAAATCGTTCAGCTGTAACACCCTTTCGGTGCCCATCTGCCATACCATCCGAAGGAAGCACGAGGGCTGGGATACTTCCAGGTTGTCCAAGCGTAGACAGGAGAAGTCGAGAGGGAGAGGTTGGGTCAGCAAATTCGCGTTCCAACCACTGAGCCATCTCGCGCCGCTTCTCACATATTGGCCCGACCTTAAGATGATCAACTCCTTAACCTGTACCTACGACTTCAAGTATGCCGTTGATATGTTTAGTACAAAGTGAAAATGTGGCACACACCCCTTAATTAAAAATGAAACTCTTCTCCGGGGGGAGCGCCGCTCCGTTCCATGCTCTGGATTAAGGAGCAAACACTAAAGACCAGTTCACAGCTGTGTATCTGAATGGGAAGTTGAGTGCACGATTCGCTAATTTGATTAGTTATCAGCCGGGTAGCCAAGGTAGGTTGGTTCAAGCTGCCAGTTTCGCTCCCTGGGGAAAAACGTATGGAAAAATAACTGTCCAGGTGTGGCAACCATCTGAATTGCAATCAAAATGAAGTGCACGAACTGAATTATTGCCAGGTTACCCAAGTCTAAACACGAGCAATCGAAAAGCCGGGCATGGTCATCTTGTCATAGGGTGGTAGTAGTTTGGACGAGGTCTTTGATAATATTGAAAAGGGAATCTGCAACTGTTCCATGCTACTAAACTCATCAGTGACATGCACACCAGATTCTGCAAACCTTACCGTCAGATTAGCACTGATGTAATGTTCGTCGCCAGATTTCTACATTTGCATGAAATACTTTGAGTTCCAGTGTTTACGTCTTCAAACCTTTTCTCGATACATCACTTTCAATACTGAAGTCTTCAAACGCATCTACTGACTGTTTCAGATGGATTCGTGAAGTGGCCAATCTGAAAAAGGAGCAGAAAAGTCTTCTGGGCGACAGCCTGATCGCTTCAGCTTTTCTTTGTTACTTGGGTCCTTTCACATCGGAGTTTCGTAGCCGTCTACTTTACAAAGAGTGGCTTGTTCCAATGATGCAGGACGAAGTAAGTTTCTTCCAACTGTCAAAGATCGTTTGGAACTGACCGCTGTGGGGTTTGGGTGAACTAATCTTCCAAACTCGACCTTTAGTGAACGGCAAGCATTCACTGTGCACCTGATACCTTCTGATGCATTTTAGAAGGAGAGTGCAGCTCATTGGACACCCTCTTTAATGTGCACTATTATGAGGGAGTTTCAGTCAACAAAGGTCTCGGCTCTGGTGTTAGGGCCCATTGGGATATCTCCCCGAGATTCAGACATTTCGGTTAACCAGATGAAGTCTTAATCGGAATATGGAAAAAATCGTTCAGCTGTAACACCCTTTCGGTGCCCATCTGCCATACCATCCGAAGGAAGCACGAGGGCTGGGATACTTCCAGGTTGTCCAAGCGTAGACAGAGGAAGTCGAGTGCCAGAGGTGAGGTTCGAACCACGTACCTTCTGGTCAGTAAATTCGCTCTTTAACTACCGAGCCATCTCGCCCCACCGAATATAGTCATCAGCTGATTCTCCGGATGTTGTCAAGGCGATTGTTCATGGACTAGTTAAATCGAATTGAACTTCCCATCTGTCATGGAGGATTTTAAATTTTATGAAATAACAGGTCCGATTCTCCGGATGTTGTCGAGGCGATTGTTCATGGACAAGTTAAATCGAATTGAACTTCCCGTCTGTCATGCAGGATTTTAAATTTTATGAAATAACAGGTCCACCAGATAAGTGGTTTGGGTAAAAACAGGACCAGAGGCGCTAACATCAATTTTCGCTGGAGTTTGCTTGGATTCATCCATGGTAAGGAACAAAAAGCCTAAACGTAATAGAAAAAAATAACAGTCCCGGATATCTTCACAAAGGAGACTACCCACAAGTTTGCTGAAAACTCTTCGACAGCCCACGACGGGTTTCGCCCTTCTTGGGGCTCATCAGGTAGGCGCAGTTCCCGAGTTTCCGTCAACCAAATCTTCTATCGTTTCTGTCATTCCTTAGTATGATTTTTCCGGGTACTTTCCAGAGCAATTGGGTGAATTTGATTTCCGTCGCATCACTGCTCCGAACACTAAGTGATGCATTGGCGTTAACCTCAGTTTCGTCATTCTCCCGACTAGTTAGTGTGATGTTTTGTTGCATTTAACCGAACAAACAATGACCCTCTCGCTTAGCTTTTACTCTTTGAAGGAACACTTCAAAATCAGCGTTTGTTTGCGTTTGTCTTTGTTTATTTTATAGATAGATGTCTTTCAGCCTCAGTCCGCACAACGGGCTAGGATGCATTTGTTTGGTCCACCAGTCGAGACCTCCGGAAATCGGTTCAGCCACCCGTGAAACGCAGCGACTGTTTCTTTCAGCTGATCGCTTCGGCAACATTGTAAAGGTCAGCATGGCACGTGCTACCGCCCGCCCGTGTGCGATCGGGTACTATGTGATAAGGTCAATCGCTGGTCGACGGGTCCGC
The DNA here is from genome assembly GCF_000715545.1 of Opisthorchis viverrini. Taxonomy (NCBI): domain Eukaryota; kingdom Metazoa; phylum Platyhelminthes; class Trematoda; order Opisthorchiida; family Opisthorchiidae; genus Opisthorchis; species Opisthorchis viverrini. The sequence continues at coordinate 80,141 of NW_008751712.1, forward strand.
TCACGATGACTGCGACCTTATCTTGTTGCCCCCGCTTAGGTCTATCAAGCTGGAACAAAGCGGTTTGCGCCATTGGTGGCTCAGTCACTGGGGTGGACAAAGCAATGGCTGTCGGAGGGTAGGGGTGGAAAACCGAGTCATTTGATCAAAAGGTGCGGGTGATTGATGGACGAACTCCAGGGCGGATTTGTCTCGACAAGCCGTTTACAACATAGATAAATTAGCCGTAACAATGTGGACAGTTTCTTGAAGGACGACGAAACGGGTTTACACACCTCTCGGGACACTTCAAAATTCTTTAATTCTGAGGACACCTTCATTCTTGGTGCTTAGTAGCACAAAACAGCCGACGAACTGACTTACCTCCACAATTTTTTGGAAGGCGTTGATCCGTACATTTTCTTTGACGTGATTTAAAAAAAAAGCAATGACCCGGGGATTGCGGAAGTCATTTTTGGGACCCTTAAAGCCTATCTGTTATTAGGCAAGGTTTTCGTGCTAAGGTTCTCCGATGCCAACTCCATGGAATATTCTAGTCTCGTGCTGCAGGGAATAATTAGATTGGCAGGTCGTTCCAAAGAAATTGAATCCAAACGAGGACATTGGTGATTGAATCCAGGTGACCTGGTGCATTCAGTATTTTTTGACAAAATTGGGAATCGTGCATTCATGGGCTTAAACCATTTGCATGTTGTATGCAAGTAGATTCAAGGCCATTCTAAAGTACACCATCAGTGATCATGTACGCAGAAATAGAGGGCGGATCCAATTAAGTACATTAGGTCTGTCTGAAGGGGGATAGTCAATAAACCGGACATACTGCGACGAATGTTGGAAAATCTCGCCAATCATGAGAAAATAAGGAATTCATCACGCAGATTTTGCTTTCTAGAGAGCAGTTGGATAAGATACTGTCAGTTAATTTCAAGCCGATGCTTCGGTCATTTGGCCACTTTATTCCCCGTGGCTGTTTGTGCTTACCGTGGTGACTGTCATGCAAACACTTCCGCAGCCTTTTATCCTCAGATTTCAATCGGTGCTGTTCCTTTCATGCGTCCATCAGGGTATGTTATCCATAGTACGAGAACACCGCTTTAAACATTGTATCGTCTTCAAGATCCTGTGCTTTCCCATGGTCTTTAGATAGTGGATAGAATGTGATTAGAGACTCCATTCCGTTAATGTCACTTTATCAAACAGGATACAAAGGGATCTGACCTCAAAATGAGGTAAACGTTTGTCACTGAGTGGCATCGTGCTTGGTCTGTGTTCAAGTGGTTTGGATTCCAAACAAAGTTTTCCTGACTTTTACCCAGGTGGACGATGTGAATGGTTTTTATAAGGGGATTTATGCTGTGTTGCAGGCGTTATAACGGAGGCTGGAAATGAATCAATTTTAGAGTACTATTGCAATATTGTCAACGTTTGAGACATTTAACTCGTTATGTACTCTGACGGCCGATAAGAGGGTGCCCCCCTCACAGGGGGTATCATTCTCGCAATAAGGCCAGTTTGGTTGCTTTCTCTGAGTGGTCATTCTTCAGGAAGAGGGGTACTGTATCTCGCTTTGTTGAGTAACAGCAGGTTTTTTGTAACTAAGGTTTGGATCTTAGAATTTCGACGCCCCCTGTGGCACCTTTTGGAGCAAGGCTTTCAATCGGTGACTTATCCCATGGCACTGCAAGCCGGACGGTAAGGTTTACTGGAGTGACTTCCACGTACCGCTCTCATTGAACGTGGGAAACATCGCAGAATCCCATTGTTTTGGTATCAAAGAGTCTCGAACAGACAAAGAGTGACGAACACAATAGTGTCACGCTATTTCGGAATAGGTGTTTGAACATTCACGAAGTTACCGACTGTAGTATCCTTTAAATGGTTGTGCCTCACAAAGGCTGTCTCATTTTCCATCTGGAACGATATTCAAGATATCAAAGTCTCTTTCAATACTACTGGTGAGGTCAATGGAAACGCTAGACAACTCACCAACGGTTTCGCCCTTGGGGCTCTTCAGGTAAGCCTAGTCCCCGAATGCTCATCAACCTTATTGCTCATCAATGCAGCACATTTAGTTGGGTAAAATTATAAATACGGGGTTTTACATTGACACCGGGTTAGTTCGACATTAGTGTTTGTCGCAAATTACGTACACACTGGTGTTGCTGATGAGCCCCAAGAAGGCCAAAACCGTTAGCGGGCTGTCCGGAGGCTCCATTGACCTTGTGAGTGGCATTGAAAATGTTTAGATGGTTCAACGTTATCTGGCACCTTAGACAAACAACGAAACCAGCGAGCTCATTTGTTGCAGTTGAGAACGAACGCAGTTTTCCCACGTCGAATGGGGGATGCATGAGACCCAATATTACCGTCCACCGTTAATTCTTAAGATGTGTTGATTACTTTCTTCCAGATTCCAGTGACAGAAGATCTCCAGGTGAACAATATACTGGCCACTGAGGTTGAAGTTGCACTGTGGAATTCGCAAAGTCTGCCTTCTGATGAGTTGAGTGTACAAAACGCCATCCTGACCCTCAAAGGTCCAACTTGTCCGGTTTGCATAGATCCACAGGGTCAAGCCTCGAGGTGGATCAAAGAGATGGGAAGGAATCCAAAAGATGACTCCCGCTCAGCTAGGGTGAGTTTCACTCAACCAGTCTTTTAGGATTAGAATGTTTCGTCTTTAAAAGAGGCGGTATTGGTAGGACCTTGGCTGTTTCTAGCTTGCTTAAATCGACCTTCGGCCCAGGAAGAAACCAAGATCTGACAGGAGCAAGAAGAATGGATTTTGGTGCCGCTTGTAGTTTGGACGTGAAATCAACAAACAGACATGAGAATCATCAAATGACTACACTGTTAGTATTTCAGGAATAAATTTTTTGAGTTATGCAAGATTGCAAACTACAGCTGATCCCCTGTAGTTCCGGGAAGGGGCACCATTTTGCCCTAATTCTGGTCATCACTCCATTTCAACTGTGTCACATGTGATATTGCATCAACTCATGCACTCGTAATGCTTCGAGTACTCGATCTTTCTCTCCCACGACTCATTTTGTTGAGTGGCTAACAGTTCCGTTATTCCATCAGTAGAACCGCCTTGTTGTCATTTCACAGTGATCGAATGATGTAAGCTGCACTCAGGCACAGATTGACGATAAATTGTCGAATCTTTTCGTGTTTCAAGTGAGTAGAACTCAGTTCGCTCCGATTGGTCTAGCAATGGAAGTGGAGTCAAGGTCACAGATGAAAATGACAAACCCTTCTACAACTTTGTTACATTGTGAATGTAACGCTTTTCCTGTTCGATTTTCAAAAGGTGAAGCTAGTATGAAGAATGCGCGGTGTAAATTTTTTTGCAGATGGAATTTTTATTTGTAGAGGGAACGCTGTATTTCCGGCGTAGGAAAACTAGGGATTATGCCCGCTGTTGATTAGATATCACAATTGATGTGCAAAGCTGACGAGCATGCTTTTCATTTGTTTTTCTGACGACTTAAGAAGCGTACGAACCATCAGAAATCCGGTAACTTCCTTCCTTACTGAGAACAAACCACCATTTTGGAATCCAAAGCGGCTGGATATTTACAAACATTGTTTGAGCGATGTAAAGTGCGGACAAGCTGGCAACCTACGACCCTCTTTAATAAGGTAGCTAACAGTGTACTGAAATCCTACCATCAATCAAATCTCCCCTTAAAAATGGTGATCCTCTGCAGATGTTCTGGGCAACTACATTGATCTGCTTACGAATATCGTCACACAATGACCGAAGCGAATAGAGACGTATGTATTTATACAATTACAGCCAGCACAAAGTTGGCCACGTTTATTAGCACCCCACTAACAAACAAGGAAAAGAACAAAACCCACTGGCAACTGTCAGTTCTAGTATGAGGTGCATTTTTCAGAAGACTTCCTCTTCCTGTTGGGTGATATTAAATTTAAGTTTGGCGATCAATTCCGCACCTAGAGGTTACTGGAACCTTCTAGAAATAGATCTATAAAAGACAGCAGTGGAAGACTATGGACAATGTGTGCAGCACTGGAACTTTCAATAGAAGACACGTGGTTCACCTTGGGACGCACACTGCTTGCCATGTGAACTCGTCCAAGAAAAGGACATAGGCTCCTAATGGACTATAGCATTGTGCGGCAGAGTTATCGGTAATTTACTGGTCGCAAAAGTAATGCTTGGAGATGAAGGCAATGCAACCACTCTCCAAAGTATTTGTTGCCCTTGGAAAACTGCCATATAAAGGACCAAGAGGAGACTCGTGCAAGGACCATTCAAGGACCGGGAAACTGCACCGAGGTTTTGCGAAGCTCTAACGCAGAGGCTAGTGAATGACCCAATCCTAAGCACATCCGAGAGCCAATGGACCTGAAGACAGTCAGAAGCCGTGGGTCCATTTGAGCAAAAGGAAGAACGGAGGCTAGATTGGCCTGATGCGAATGACTCATCAGCATTTACTTTGATTCAAGGGAAGTGCTTGCCGTTCACCCAAGTTCCGACAGTCAGAAATAAACTAGAAAGCTTCAGGACCAAGCTTGCGAAATACCTGAGAAAAATGGTTCGTCAAACGAAGTGAAAAGCCCCAGTTGTACGCGGATCGCCATTGTCACAAAGAATGAAAGAAATGTACCGAAAGTTCATCACAGAAGACCATTAAAGTAATGAAAGGATTGACGAGCTTAACCAAATTTCGGCTATGTAGAAATATCACTGTCCGAGACTATTCAACCGACCAAAAGATGTTGCTTTGAGCCATGTAGCCAACCTGCCCTAGCACAAAGTAAAGACCTACTTGGTCGATATATCTACAGCTGCAGAACCGCTGGTGACGGTAAACCGGCTTCAGAGTGAGAGAGTAGCGGGGCTCTATGGTGTTTGTCTGCGGAACTGTCGGACTGGGAAGACGGACATTACAAGGCGAACCTCTTCACCTGTTATGCACAAGCTTCTCTGTAAAAGGGAAAAGGAAGTCGACGGAAGATGGATTTCCAGGACGGGATCAGTCTTCTATGCACAACAGGCAAAGCCATAACCCGTATTCTGCTCAACTGACTAGTCATTGGTCTTCTGGAGGAAAGCATTATTGAAGAGCAGTGTGGATTTCGAACTGGTCAAAGTAGGGTTGACTTGAATTTTACCGCGAGATAAATTCAAGAACCAACCGCTCGACAGGCTGCCTGTGAGCTTCACGAATGATTTCAACTCAGTCAGTGGAGAACCAACATGAATCCTGGCTTCCATGCTGTAATGAAAGCCTTCCTATGGGCCAGCATAACAATCTGGGGCGAGTTTGAAATCGACACAAGAGCAAGCGGGGTTGTTCTTACCCTAAGTCCAATTCAGCCACAGCGAAGATGGTATACCAATTCACTACTTTTGGGATTTACTCATTTTGGAGCGACCCTTGGGCAAAACGCTGCTGCGAAAATAGAGCTTGCGTATCCTGTTGTTTGCAGACAACTGCTGTTTATTCCCGCACTCCGAAGCGGAATCACAGTGACTGACTACAAAATTTGACCCAGCAGTATCTTGCCTCGGTCTAAATGTCACTATTTTCAAAACGCTTATCTTTTAGCAAGGGGCTTAACATAAAACATCAGATCAATGGTTTTGTGATAGCGGCGGTACGTCATCCACAGACCTGACACAAAAGCCAGCGCAATGCTGGCTCCTCTTGAGAAGCGAATCTGGTGTAACGTTGATTTGCACATGGACGCTAAGATTACAATGCCCGGCCATGTGGGCTTGCACAGACACCTACCTTCTGGTTCACCAAACGTACTTCCTGCTAGACGTAAACAACTGGTAGTGGGGTTAGCTTGTTGCGTTTTCTAACTAGCATCTGTCTGACATTGTCAAGCCAAGGATGACGTCGTTGACCTTGTGGTTGGTGGAATACCGGCGGATTATCCATTGCCAGCTGCACGGTGTTTCTGTGTGTCTATTTCCTATTAAGGTGACCACACAAAACGATCCAAACTTCCTAAGAACCGTTGAAAATTCGATCAAGCAAGGCTTGGCCTGTATAATCGAAGGAGTGGAAGAGACGATAGATCCTGCTCTGAACAACATTATCGCTCGAAACATTCGAGGTAAGTTTGGCAATCCTTTGAGTTTAGCTGCAGCTTCGTTGAAGGTGTTGACACAGCCCGTCTATCCTAATTTCTACAGCCTTCATAAATTGCATATTTTTTTTTACCACGGATCTCTCTTCGGGTGGGTCTTTTGGTGTTCAAATCCACAATAGAATGGACATGTGGCAACATACATCTGTGTGAGTCCGATCAGGTCTCACTGGTAACTGAACATTAGGTCCCGTTGTGCCTGCGAATTGGCTCGATTGATATGGTCGACTTCATAAGAATGCACCAGAGACACATAGTTGGGTACCCTTTCACACACCCGAAGTATACCCGAAGTACACCTGCATGTGATAAGTGTCGACAGACAGTAATGCATTTAAAATTTGCATCTCCTTTCAGCTTGATGGTTGGGACAAGGCGGAAAACACATGTGTCATCTGGACAGGTTTGGGACCAGCGTTTTCCGTAAAAGTGCAGAATTTATTGGGACTTATCTGGTCGATCCAGGTGAGATCGATAAAGCAATCATACACCACGTATTCACCGGCCGGTTTGGGTAGCTGTAGACTTGCAAGCCTGTAAACTCTAAGCTCGCGACTTATCTCTGTGAAAGTAGTCAGATAAACGATTTGAATAATCAATACCTGATGGACTGATTTGGACAGGTTCATGACACTTCGTTTTGATGGAGGTTCCTGTTCAAATGCCATTAGAAACGAAAACAACGAGAACAGATTTTCTTGAATAGCGCTCGGTTTCCATGTAATTTACTAAATTCACGGAAAACCCTGCAATTCTTCTTTACCTTGAAATAGTGGACAAAGGCCGTGAGGTTGTGATGTTGGGTGACCGTGAGGTGGAGTACGATCCAAACTTCCGACTTTACCTGGTGACAAAAATGTCCAATCCACACTTCTCAACCACTCTGTATAGCCGAGCTCTGATCATCAACTATACAGTTACACTGACTGGCCTGGAGGGCCAACTGTTGAGTGCATTGGTCAAACACGAGCACCGGGAATTGGAGGAACGCCGAGAGGCTCTCATTTTGGAAACTAGGTAAGTATTCATAGTTTTCCTGCCATCGTCTCGGCATTTGATAGATGCACTGAATGAAAAAAAAAATGCGTTGTGGGTGCTCTTTACTAAGTTGGTCTTGAGCTGTTAGGGGGACAACCGGAGTGATCACAACATAACCCGGTTGCATCACCGGATATGTTACTGCAGAAACACCGTTGGTTGACAAAGGCAGACGGAATGTGCGATTGGCTGATAGAAAAGTAAACAGTACTTATTGGATAGCTAGCTCCATAGATGGGTAGATGAACAGAGATCAGACCGAGATACATGCTCTTTCATTGAGACGAAACTACCGTCACACATACAAACAGCTGGATACAGTTATGGAAGAAGGCGCATGTTTAAAACCTCGGACACTCGGGATAGACTTCCCGCAAATTTTGCTCTGAACATTTACGGAGCAATTCTTACAAATCCAGCCACTTTATTTGTCTTGTAGTGAGAACAAGCGCATCCTGAAAGAGTTGGAGGACCGTCTACTCTTGGAATTGGCAACACAGACGGGGAATATTCTCGACAACTGGGAACTAATCGGTACTCTTGAAGACACAAAAAACAAGGCAGTGGACGTTGGAAGGCAGCTCGCCCAAGGAGCCATTGTATCGAAGGATGTCGAGCGTCAACGAGACGCATTTCGACCCGCAGCAAGGTACTGTTTTATTTGCACCTTCACTGTCGAAGTTCGCGTTCCTTGGAGAAGAGAATGACGGCTTTTAATTAGACTGTGACGAATAGGTGCCGTTCCCGAAGCTTCTCATGAACCGAAGTCTTCCTAATTTTCTCTCTCACCAGGCGAGGTGCCATCCTCTTTTTCGTCTTGGCCGATCTGGCAATGGTTGGTCCCATGTATCAGTTCTCCCTTTCCGCCTACTTGACCGTTTTCCTCAAAGCACTGAAGAAAGCCATGCCACACAGTTCATTACCAAAACGACTGAGCAATATCAAGAATGCCTTGACCTACGCTACCTATTGCTACGGTTGTATGGGTAAGCTGATTTGAACAAAGCTGAGTACTTTGATACATGTCGCGCTGAGCGAGTGGACTTAAAATACAGCTAGGTGAATATGTGAATTCACTGGTTTATCTCAAGGCCACAAGACAATTAATCAATTTTTTCGTGTTTACTCACACTGAAATCATTCGCAACTTTTGCGGTCAGGTATTTTCGAGGAACACAAGATGCTGCTCTCGTTTGAGCTCGCCTTACGTCTACAACAAGATGAAAACATGATCCGCCTGAAAGAGCTGGCATTTCTTGTCCGAGGCAACGTTGCTCTCAGCGATCATTTGCATCCACCACCGCATGCATGGATTCCGGATACGGTATGGCGTGACCTGATCTATATGTCTGCTTTTCTCCCGAAATACTTCTCCAAACTCCCCAAAGACATGCGCATTCTCGGCGATCAGTGGAAAAAGGCAAGTTTTGACACAAATCGTTTGGTACAGATTACACGGCAACTAGGTCCAGAAAGCATGCCTTGACTATTACATTCTATAGTTTAGCGGCATGATTCCCTTCCAGTGTTTTTGTTTGCCAGTTAACCTGCTAACGGGGATTGTTGACAAGCCGTTGATGAACCGTCCGTCTCGGTTTTAGACTACCTTGCAAGCGCTCGCATCTTATGCGCTCTTGAGACGTTTAATCAATCGTAGATAGGTGAAATCGGTCGCACAAGAATCACCGCGGATGACTAAGCTAAGTAGGAATGATCCTAAATTACATATTTCGGCGAATCTGCTGCATGCCAAGAAAATAGGGGAAAATACAAGTCGAAGTGACGGCTTGTGCCCTCGGCTAGGTTAATCATTCAGTCAGTCAATCACTTATGGTATACAACACCATATTTTTCGCACCTTTTCCAATGTTAGTTCGTGATCTGTTTTTTGGCTTCCTGCGAACTTTAAGCGCAAAGCATTGCATACAATGAACGGATAACCTTCAGATAGTTGTGCAGGCATGCGTATAATGTTATGGAAGTGATCATGGGTTAAAGGATGCGATCATTCTGTGACCACGTTCGTTGCTTGTCCGTTCAACTCTGGCTGAGTAAACTAATGTGTCTTGGTAGTGATGGGTTTATTGATTCTTTGAATTGTTCAAGTGGGGAGCAATAGTCTGTCTCACATTGTAGGCAGTCCAATCTATTGGAACTGCCGCTTGGCTGGTGCGCACTGGACATTGTCCAACAAGTGTGCTAATTTGGGTTCAAGTTGGAACCACTACAATTTTTAGGACCATATCCAGCTCGATGATCTTAATTAGCAGTACAATCTTTCGAATAGTTTCACACCTTCAGCTTACGAGGTCCAGAACAAGTGAGCTAGGTTATGTCCGACGTTGCTTCATCCTAAGAGGAGTTCTTTATGGGTGGCAACGATAGAAAACAGGATCTGTAATGGTTGAAGCTGTCTAAATGATCAGCAGTAGTGTTTTGACGGCTTAGAAGACCTTGTGCTGAAGTGTACCACAATATTTTATCATCCAGTCATTCGTAACATTTAACATTTGTTCCCATGCAAGTGGTTTGAATCGAAGAACCCCGAGGTCCAACCCTATCCAGGGCGCTACGCCAAACTTCGCCCGTTCCTTCGTCTATGTCTGATCCGTTGTTGGCGCATGGATCGTATTCCCATGGCGATTGTTCATTACGTTGTCAAAGTGTTGGGCAGACAGTACGTAGATCCACCGATCACAAACCTGGCTGACGTTTTGGCCTCCACAAGCCCTACCACACCCATCGTCTTGATTGTGCAGCCGGGTTCAGATCCACAAACACAGCTAGCAAATCTGGCACAGCAGTTAGAGTTTGGACACACACGGATAAAGTACCTTTCAATGGGTCAAGGTCAGGAGCCTGTAAGTTGATTGATCGATTTTCACACGGTCCCTGATCATTATTCTGAGCCAGTCTCACGAATTGAAGTCTTTAACTATGATTGTTCAGTTAGTCCAGGTTGGACAAATATGGTGCCAGCAAATTTAGGGAACTTATCAGCAGGGTCATGTGCTGAGGACTGTTACGTACTGTATTATCAGCATAGATACATCTCCGTTTACTTTATGAGATGTAAGTTTGTCCCTTGTCCGAGAAGTGGAGATGCGGTTTATCCTCATTATATGGCAAGTTACTGCTTCCCACCACCTGTTTGCTCGTAAGAACGTTTTTCGGCTGAATTCCTATTGAATTCTCGTAAGGAATTTCGAACATCAAACTGAAGAATTGGGTTCGAAAGTCTACGGAATTATCTATATATAAGTAAGCCAAGGTAGACAACAAACCTACATTGCCGGCGTCCGCCGAGTGACAAGTACGCAACTCTCACTGATTGGTACTGCACAGCGCACCAGAAGATGAAGAGGGGAACGGTGGGTCGGCAGCCTGGGTCGCGATCGTCGTACCGGAGATCAGTCTCAGACCACACGGGTGTAATGGCTGTTCATGTCAGAGCAAGTCAAGTGGATGGAGCAAGAACGGAACTCATTCATTCGTACACACACACACACACACACACAATAAAAAACCAGTGTCAGCTGCTGTAGCAAGGTGACTGTCGAGGTGAAAATCAATGAACACGCGGGCGGTGTATGTGAATGAGTGGTGAATTTATTAACCTATGGCGACAAGTACCCTTGTTCTCCTATCTAGTATGACGACCAAATCGCCGAAACGGAGACGATGGTCTACCTAGGCGAGTGTCTTCAAGAAGACTTGTGACCATTGTTGACCGGTCAGACAGACCAACAGCTTCGTAAAGCTGGAAATGTTGGAAAATTCGTTGAGCTTGATTTGTGAAGGGATTTTCTCAAGGTCCAAATGAAGTTCCGTAGCAATCGATAGATCCGCTAGAGATCGGGATAGCTCGGTGGTTAAGACTTGAACCTAACGACCAGAAGATTCGGGGTTCGAAGTCAACCCCGGCATCTCGACTGCTTCTGTTTAGGCTGGGGACAATCTGGCAGAATCTCATCCCTGGTGTTTCCATCAGGTGGCATGTCACCTAGACACCAAAAGTGTACTGCACCTGGGCAATTAATTTCTCCATTAGATTCGCTAAGTGCATTTCGGTAAGGAAGCTAAATGCGCTAGTTTCATCTGTTTAAATTCAGAGAGTCGGGAAACACCTGCCAATCAGCTGAGATGAATCAGCAAAGGCGACTAATAGGTGCTGACGTTTTACATCATTTTCTTTTTACAGCATGCAGAAAACCTGTTTGTTCAGTGTGCAGCGCGAGGTAATTGGCTGTTGCTGCAGAACTGTCACCTATTGATCCGTTTTGTTCCCACATTGGAGAAACTGTTGGACGATCTAACCAAGCCACATCCGGACTTTCGACTTTGGATGACAACCGAAATGGTCAACAACTTCCCTATTGGCATGCTACAACGTTCGTACAAAGTACGTGATGGTGACGCAGGTGATTTGGTTGATATTATCGGGTAGGGTTTGTACTGTAATTATGTCTGGCATACAAACCTCCGATGCTTCTCAAAGGCTGTCTTGTGGCACTTCGGGAACGGTAGCAAAGTTGTGATGTTCCAGTGGTTTGGGAACTAATCTGATTTTCAGACAGAGTAAAGCAATTGACGAAGAGATTCCAGAGGGGTCAAGGTGCATGCGGAACTTCCGTGTGGGTTTGAGTATCTCCGATTACCAAATCAGCTGACTATAACCAAGATCTCCTTCGATGGCGCGATTTCAGAGATATCCAATGTGGATGAGGGTATCTCTGAAATGGAGGCGATGGACTAAGTGATCTAAAGGTCGTCTGATGTGTTCCAGCCAAAGGGCGCTTCTCCCGTAGGCGACGTCTTCTTGCGCCGCTGCATTCCAAGCGGAATATCTTTCTTGGTCTTTGGTAATAGTCGCGATCAGTCCAGGCTGAACACATTGCCTCACGCCTAGGTACCGGTCGTCCCGCGACTTCCTTAACTGCACAAGTTCAATATTTTCTATGACTTCGATTAGCGTTAAGTTGGGTCAACACGACCCATTGTGTGGCATTTTTAATACGGGATTTCAAGGGAATTCCTTAAGAAATCGGATCTAACGTCATTTTGGAGCTCAGTCAGTGATAGGCGAATCGTAAGATCCCTAGACAACACCACGGGGGGATACTTGGATTTCGGAAGCACAGGAGTGGGCTATGACCACCCGTTGTTTCTTGCTTACCACCAGGTGCTATCCAAAGTCTTGTACTAATGGAGCCCAGGATTTAATTGGTCTGGTAGGTGCTTTTTTCGTTTCAAGAGCCTCATTTTAGATTTTGAAGCACACTGGACTCAGATAGACAGAGTTTACCGTTTGTAGATCTTTAGCTGTGTGCTAAAATCTTGAGAATCAAATATCTAGTGTTCTTTGGAGGACCGTTCAAAGCCTTTCAGCCACCGACTCTCAACGTAATGTCGAGCTGGGAACCAGTTTGATGACAAACTAATTGGTCGGAGGAGAAATGGCTCAGTGGTTGGAGCGCGAATTTACTGATCGGAAGGTCCGTGGTTCGAACCCGACATCTGCCTCTCGGCTTCCCCGTCTAGGTTTGGGAGACCTGGTAGTATCTCAGTCCTCGTGCTTCCTTCGGGTGGCATGACAGGTAGGCACTAAAAAGTGCTACAGCTGAACGATTTTCATTTGGGCGCAAAGTTGACCCTTGAACAAATGGTTGTATGGAAGTGTTGGGGGCTAGACTGAGATGAGGGTAAATTTGAGCGGGTGGTCTTTGAAGCCAGCTTACGAGGTCTTTGGAGATGTTGGTGTCCAGGAGACAAGAATTCCACATTCGGTTATCATGGGAACAAATGCAACCCGGTATTGGCCAGAAATGCCAACCAGTCCAGAATGATCTACCCGCTATGATGTGTGAGCATCCGGGATCCTTATACTCTTTGATTTTGAATAGGGCACCTGGACCTAAGGCAGACAGACAACGCCTACATGAAGGTCGCGCAAGATGCGCAGAGTAAGGGCTTGACATCCAACTTGATGAAGGGCTCCAAAATTCACTACCTAAAAGACAAGTGTCTTCGCACTTTCAGAGCACTTGTCCTTGTATTGTTCGTCTTAACGTTGAGTGTGCAAACGACGCAACGCCTCTAAGAAACGGCATGAAACAAAGAGACTAGTCGCTGTGATTTGACCTATACTTGAGGTCTTTTTAGAATGCAGTGCAACTTGCATCGCAAGTGTTGCATGGCCTTATGTTTGACCAAGTTACTGGACTTTCTACGACCGAGTACGGGGAGGTTGAATAGGGGCCATCATCGTAGTCATCGAATTCCAAGGTTAAAATCATCTGGTCAAATCCTTCTGAGTCGACTCAGATTCGCGCTTTCGTTGGTTTGGAATTGTTTGGCCAATGATTAGCCAGTAATTGGCTATCCGATCTACTTCTTGAGACTTGAATTGACTGAAACCGGAAGTTCAGAATACGTCCCTCCAAAACCGCTTTACCGAAGACCTGAATTTTGAAAGATTCAGCAAGTATTAGGCTCTAAAGGTTAATTTGGACTTACGGATGGTTCCGAATTACAGATTATGCTTAAAACGTTCATTTTTGTTTAATTTCTTCGTAATTCCTCCCCCTCCTCTTTTAGTTTGTAATTCCTCTGATCTTCCGTTTCTAGTTGCACACCATTGCATCCGGCAATACTGAGCAGTAACCAGCCGCGTTTACATGGAGACGATATCAGGGGGCAATCGAATCTACGCCTTGTTAATGACAACACATTTTAAACATACGTATACATTCATAACAGAAACGATACTAATGAGAATAATGAAGTTAAAAGTCTATTCTCAGAACTAGAATTGAATGTCCTCTTTAGAGATAGCTCATCTGAAATCGCTCTCTTGTCGGAAGCCTTGTTTCTTGGGGGGGGGGATGGCACAAACATAGGTTCCCCCCCCCCACAGTCATTGAACCGTAAAATGGGGAACAGTGATCAAAAATGAATGGTGAGATCTCCGTGCCAATGCTTTTTCACATCTGAAGGATGGACGAATGAACGTTGACCGAGGCTCTTTTTGTACATTACTGCTTGTCTGGTACAGATTCCACCCTGCTTTCTACTTTCGTTGAGCGGTTAAGGATTTTTGTGACCTCAGCGTAACTTCTGAAGTCATCAGTTGTTCAGTACTTGATTGTATAATAACCAGACAGCACCCTTGGGATAGAGAAACACTAAATTCATCCACCATGGTGATAAAAGTGAATCTCACCTTGAATTGCACTTTTGTGATATTTTGTCTTTCACTCTTACATGTGACCAAACCAGTAGTTCCAGGCTAATTATTAGTTATGCATCTTGAACCTATGGTGGAGAAGAGCGCTCTTGGTTCCAATTTTCCGTAACGAACGTACGGCGGTGGATCTTGTATTGAAAAAATCCCTAGAGCAGGCAATGTCCTTCTCTCGAGGACACCTCTTTTGGGGGGGACAACATTATGAGTGTATGCTCAAACCAGAAGTGCAGGTGTCAGAACGTATCATAGTGGATTGCTTCTAGACATGATGGAATAAATCGATGAGAAGTCGGATGTGATCCCTCTAAGTATTGGAGTTGTTGACTACGCATGAGTAGTATGTAATTAAAAATGATTTGTGATTAATAGCAGATGATGGTAGTTGTCATCAGCAGCCAGCGGTCGGCAGAGCTGTCAGTATGTACTGATTATATGCTGTTAGATACAAACAATTTACATTAATCTGAGACAAGCGCTGCATCCTTAGCTTGGTGACAACTCAAAGTACTCACGAGAAAGCAACTCCAGAGGGTACTAAAATATTTCTTCAAGGGAGACTACTTCTCTTGAAGGAATCGGCCAACACAAAATGCCGACGAAATTTCAATATTCTGTGTTAGTCATAACAGCCTTTTCCACGATACGATGAGA
Organism: Opisthorchis viverrini; assembly: GCF_000715545.1. Classification (NCBI taxonomy): domain Eukaryota; kingdom Metazoa; phylum Platyhelminthes; class Trematoda; order Opisthorchiida; family Opisthorchiidae; genus Opisthorchis; species Opisthorchis viverrini. Next base: position 95,211 of record NW_008751712.1, read on the forward strand.
TTTTCTATTTCTACCCGGACTTTTTCTTTAACTTGCGCCTTAAGGACAATATACTTTCCGAACTTTGTATTATTTGGACAAGGTCCATCTACTTTTTCACCATATTGCCTTTGTATGGAATACTCCCTTCTTGTGACTATGTGGCCTAGCCGACCTGCGTGAGTTTTTCCTTACACTGTTTTGTCAGAAACCATCCTGGACAATCGGAATTCGGAATTAAACACAAACGCATCCGTTGTTCATTTTCAGGTTGTCATGGAACCACCCAGTGGATTAAAACAAAACCTGGCCGCTGGTGTAAGCAAACTATCCCACGAGCAGTTTGTCAGCTGCGCCCATCCAAACTACAGACCATGTTTGTTCACGTTGATTTTTTTACACGCAGTGTTGCAAGAACGACGTCGTTACGGAAAGTTGGGTTGGAATGTTAGCTACGACTTTGCTGATTCTGATTTCCAAGTATCGCTACGTATTTTGCAAATCTCGCTGGCCAAATCAGAAGAGACGAAGACAGAAATTTCATGGGACACCATCAAATATTTGATTGGTGAAGTACGTTTAACATGTGAATTTGTGGTTCACCAAGATAAGTTGACATTCCACCTTAGGATGGTGACCTCAGAGAGTGGGAGTAAAGTTGCTTCACAGCGAAACTTAAGATAACAAAGGAGCTTGGCAGTATAGCACCACCGTTTGGGATCTTTTCCAGATAAGCCCCGCCGAAAAATTGACCCCCACCACCCAAAAAAAAGATTAGAAAAAAGAGGATATGGAATTTCTACTTCTAGTTTTTATTGAAGAGAGTGAAATTGGGATATGTCACTAGAAATCTGCATGAAAAGGTCCGTTTTTTGGTACCTTTGCCTCCAAACGAACAAACGCAAGTAGCTGTCCACTAAGGATCGGTGTGTGCCATAGTGGCGTTTATTCTGCATCTGGTAAACGTGTCAGAGAGATTCGATGGTTTGTGTGTGAGCTCCAGTCGTTGGATCCACAAAGTTTTCGGCATAATTAACCGTTTCATGAATATAATTTATGTCAACCATCATTTCAATTCCTTGATATGATGCCCACATATCGGAGATGATGATTGAGCCGGGAGCGATGCAGACTTGGATTGTGTTCAGCAGAATGACCGAAGTTCGATCTGCAAGTGCATACATGAACACCTCTTTAGTTTCCCGGCAGATCCCTCCCACAATCCATTGCTGGGGAAGGACTCGCCCTGCGCGCTTTTTACGGTGGGATATTAGCGTCTCATCGGTCTCGACGTGTAGACTAGGCCGCCGACAACTGTTGGAGTCTGTAAAAGCAGCCAGGCGCAAACTTCACGGAGAAAGTTCTTCCATTCAACAGCGGTCGTGTGACTAATAGATAACTCCTCTGAACAGAATTTGATTTTTGCCAAATTCTTGAACCAGCAATAAATGGATAGAATGACTGTGCTAAACTCCATCCTGGACCGCTCCAGCCAAGTTCTCTTTCGAAGGCCGATATCGTGCCGGCCCTGTCGGGCATTACATCTCTACCTGTCAGAAACAGTTAAAAGTGTCATTTGGTGGCCATTGTTGCTGATGGATCACTCCGTGGCTTTGCAAAAAACGTATTGCTGTCTCCTTGTCATGAACGAGAGTTGAAAGCGCCAGAAAGTTCATTTAAGGTTTTACGTACGAACGGAGAGAAGCTTTACACAAAATGAACCTAGATGCAGATAGAGAATTGTTTTCATCAAAAATAGGTCAAGGTTGTGTGCGTGCATTAAAGTGGAGCTGGCGCGAAGTGGCACGGCTTAACTTTTCGCACATGCACCTTTTGCGTTCGTAACAGGCTTGTCTGGAAAAGATCCCCGTTTGTACAGAATGCAGATGGAACAAATGGAATAAGTTTTGTCTTGCAGCTAATTCTTTTTGAAGGTTTTGTTGACTGTGAATTAGTTTAAAACATTCACCAATATATTCGAGGCGGTGCAGTTCATTGTACAAGCGAATTTTGAACATTGTTGACCACGTTGCATCTGTTCAATACAGCTTCATTTGGGAAAACGAATCCATTAATTTGTTGTGTCGGAATATCAATAGCACAGATGTACCCCTTGGTTGTTTCTCGCTTGACCAGGCCTGACAGTTGGCTTACAAGCCAGCCTATTGAATTGAATGGTACTGATTACTTCTGTGGTGTGAAATGTTTTATGGAGGCAGTTCAGTTGATGTTTATTGTTGAATTCTTGAGACCCGCAAGCACCCGAAAACTGGATTCTTAAGGGTCCAACACGAGATCTCCCAGCTTATTGTATCGTTACGTTGTACCCATTTTCGTTGTTCCATATTTTCTGCTGATTGGTGTTAACGCCAATCATTTGACCAACGCGGGTTGTGTCGGTGAGCATCATTCACCAAAACTGGACGAGTTTCAAGTTGTGGTTGTTCATTCGACACAGGCCTTCAAGTTACTCAAAATAGAAGTTTGTCATGATTCTCCAATTTTTTGCATTTAGTCGTACCGTTTTATAATCCGTGTTTGGTAAGTTCACGTCTTCTCGGACAACGTATCCGTGACAGGAGTACCTACTTACAGGGATTCTAGGTACTGGGTGCGGTTTTCATGAACGTTTTTAAAAAATCTCACGATTCGCCAATTTTTGTCATTACATTGCTTATTTTGGCTATGCATCGATTTAATTCTATATCCCCGTCCACCAAAGGTCATGTATGGCGGGCGTACAATTGACAGCTATGACCGACGCATCCTCACCACCTACATGGATGAGTACTTTGGGGATTTCTTGTTTGACACTTTTCAACCGTTCCGATTCTATCAAGATGACCGTGTGGAGTACTTCATTCCGGAGGAACCACCTGGTTTCGGCAACTACAAGGATCTTTACGCAGGTTGGTGGTGTTCTGTGTTGACCAGGCAACTTACAATGGTAGTGAGTATGAGGGAATTTTAGGGATTTGGCAAACGGTGAGTGACTCTATTGTGTACGGAGAGCGTTCCCCACACTGCTCAGTTCATACGTGCGTGAATTATCGAACCGGTTTTCTAACAGCTATCGGACAGCCTATTGCCGGTTTCGCCCTTCTTAAAGCTCATCAGTTAGGCGCAGTATTCGAGTTTTCGTCAACTTTGTGTTCTACTTGAACCCAAATTAGATAGATTTCGACTGGGTTTTCACGGGAGACTCGACAGAATATATGGTCTATGATATTCCACAATATTCTACAATTTGGGCCCATGTGGAACGTAAGGATGAGCCCCAAGAAGGGCGAAACCGGTGTGAGCTATCGAAGAGTTTTCAGCAATCTAATGAGTAGTTTCTTTTGTGAAAAATATATTGCGATATCTCGAATACCGTACCAACTGAAACAAGGGGCAGTCTTTGTGCAGCCCATTCAGTCGGAGCATATCATAAACGAGAGATTCAATTGAGTCTCCCGTGAAAACCAAATTGGTTTGCAAATGAGTGTATTTCTCGAAAACAGTGCAATTCGGGTTCAAGTAGAACATAAGGTTGAAACCTAATGAGTAGTTTCTTCTGCCTGATGAGCCTCAAACAGGGCAAAGACGCTCGTGGGCTGTCGAAGAGTTTTCAGCAACCTAATGAGTAGTTTCTTTTGTGAAAAATATATTGCGATATCTCGAATACCGTACCAACTGAAACAAGGGGCAGTCTTTGTGCAGCCCATTCAGTCGGAGCATATCATAAACGAGAGATTTGGTTGAGTCTTTCGTGAAAACCAGATTGATACGCAAATGAGCCTATTTGTCGTCTTTCAACTCTTTATTAATGAGACTACACGTTAAGCTACTACATGTCATTAACAAGGCACCCGTATGCGATAGAATGCGGGCCGGCCAAAGGCGAGTCGGCAATATCATCTCCTAGGTTATCCTGGTTGCCCATTCTAGGATGTCCTCGGATTTCATGAAGCATTACAACTGGAACGTTCGTGAGTGTAATGGATAAACCTGTGACTAAACGTTCTCGAGAAATGTTGTCCTCAATCAAGTCTACGATGATGGTGAAATTCGATACTGTCTTTGGAACTTTCAAATTGTGTATATAAAATGCACGTGGGCGGAAAGCCGGAAAGTCAGTTGTAGCTAAAATCTGGAAGATTGGGCGACTTTCGAGGCGAAAACGCGCTATCGGGAGTTTTTCCGATACGGTAGAGCTTGTGGTTCGCACATCAAGTCTTTGAACACACTTTTCGATTTTCTGAGAATATAGCATATTTTTGCGTACTAGATTGAAGTGTCCTGGCTCTAAAGATTGGTCGGTGTTTATTTCTGTCGATTTTTCCAGTCTGAAGAAGACTAAGTATTGATAGGCCTGCTAGTCAATAATTCACCTTACCACTTATTGGAAATATGAATGGAAAGTCTTGAGACACATGCATTACACTCCGGATACGCTGAAAATCGCACGAATATCCAGTGTGCCCTGAATCTGCCCCTAATGTAAGGAGATTAAGTGCTTTAGCGCTGTGAAACGATTGATTAAGCAGCAGGCTTTGATGTTGGCTGTCTTTTTGAATGACTAGTTTATATCAGATTGTCTAATTTGCAGGCAAAGGTTACATGTTCGAGTGTACTATATCCTCAGGTACTCGTGAGTAATGAATAGAATCTTGCGCCACCTATCCCCCGTTCTTTCAATTGGCATTACTTCCCACACCAGAATACGTAGCCCACCTCCCGAGTGCACACAAGCCGGAAGTTCTGGGTCTACATCCAAATGCTGCCATTGGCTATTCGGTCAGATTTGCTCGTAATATGTGGACAAACCTGTTAATGCTACACTCAGAAACCGAAGTTGTTGGTGGAGTCCCCAGTGCCCAACGTCTGAGTCAAGTTGCCGCGTCAGCTTTTCCAAACGGCAGTGAATTTGGCAACGAAAAGCGCTTGTCATTTATTGCACCATTGCCTGGCCATCGTACTAGTATACGGGTGGAACTTGAGGCCATGGATAGTGCGGATCAGGAGGGGAATAGTCAAGAATCAGGCACTCTTTCAAGCGATTCGGATCGGGATGCGGGACAAGCTGAACAGAAAGAGTTAGATGGCGAGGAGGATAACAATCTACCAGCGCCGGAAGACCCAGAAGGCTTACAGCAACGTCGTCGAGCCGCCTCGGTCTCTGTATCAACGAAATCGCGTTCGTCAGCTGTCTCATTCAATGATTTTACGGCGGTTCAGGTTGCGGCACCGCCTGCTTCCAGTAGAGAGGCGACGATTCGTCGCTTGTCTGATAGCATACTTTCACGTCTTCCTCCACTGTTCGATGCAGAGGGATTGAAAAGAAAACACATGGGAACGGAAATTTCTCCGACAATCATTGTCCTAATACAGGAACTGGATAGGTTGCTTGCGTTTCGTTCAATTCACTGTTCATTTGGTTTATTTGTGTTATCCGCATTATCAAGTAATCAGTCAGCTTCACATCTTCTCACCGATTTCCCTTCACAGATTCAATTTAATTCTGGCCAAAATTCTAAGTTCACTGAATGAGTTGAAGCAAGCATTCGATGGAAAGATTGGGATGTCAGAAGAGCTTGATGACATCGCTCGTCATCTGGCCAACGGACTCATTCCAGCCAGTTGGCGCCGACTAGTTCCCCAAACCGAGAAATCTCTGCCAGATTGGATTCAACACCTATTGCGACGTGCAGATCAGTATAAAAAATGGGTAGGTGATCTTCACTTTATGTTTGGTACACTTGTGGTGTGACTAGAATTGGCCTGACAACTATTCACTTTAGCGAAACACCATTGGTGTCCTCGTCTGTTTCTTTTCTCCAACCAGATTCGGAAAACTCGTGGAGAATTTGAACACACTCATGGACCCACGAATTTCACATAGTCTTGTGTAAAAACTCTAATAAAACATGTTGAAAATGTTCTGCTTCCATGTCAGGGCAATACTGCAGCCATAGTTTGCATACGGAGTTCGAGACTGCTCAGTGATTAAGGCGTGAACTTAATGGTCGTATGGTTAGTGGTTCGAAGCCAACCTCAGCACCTAGACTGCTCCTGTCTTGGCCTGGTTACTTGGCAGTGTTTCAGCGCACGAGCCTCCTTCAGGTGGCTTGACAGCTACGTACCGAAAGGGTGTTGCTGCTGCTGTTTATGCATGTGCCGAGGGTAGCTACAACCCGCCAATCTGACTGTACTCAAAGTAACACAATTAGTAGTCTACAGAGAACGTCTAGAATGCGTTTCCAATAATTTTCCAGCCGAAGATGCCATATTGGCCAGGGAAACGAATAGATCGATCACGGTTGTCACCTACACTAACCAGTAAACTTAGTCGGGTGGTCAACTGCCGCCTCCCTGGATGTGGACCCCGGGAATCAGATCACCAGTGACATTGGCGAAAATAACCCAATCGAGCAGTCAGTGACGCTGGAGAATCAGAGCTACCGCCTTCAATGCGTAGCTGCCCGATTTCTGAACAAACTGAACATGGCTTCACCTCCAAGACTTGGTTGCATACTCCACTTTCCCGTTTTCTGGTGACCGAAACGGTAGCAGTCTATGGCACAAACAAAATTGTGGGATCACACGCTTTCTGTTCAGCTTCCGGAAATTGCTCACAAAGCACGATCAACCTCAAGCAAGTGTCGACAATAAATTCCTACGTCGATAGCTACTCAACGCTTTACTAGACCACGAGTGATGTTACACTCCATGAAAGTTATACGTCAGAACTGTCAAAGGTGATTATCAGGCGCGGTTGGGCTGTAGTTTCGAGGTGCTTTACTAAGCTGGTGTAGTGGTAATCCACCACAAATAAAAATTCCGTTTTCTCCCCCCTCCCATCTTCAAATTCAACGCTACCGCCAGATGACCACTGGAAAAAGTGAACCCGCTGTGATGTGGCTGAGTGGTTTGCATCTTCCTCAATCCTACTTGACCGCACTAATTCAGAAGGCATGCCGAAAGCACGGCTGGGCTTTGGACAAGTGTGCTCTCCAGACTACGGTCACGGACATTGTGCCAGAGGACGTTCATACCGTCTTGATGGCTCCGGAATTGGGCTGCCACGTGAACGGACTCTATATTGAGGGGTGTGCTTGGAGCGTCGAAGTAAGTGCTCCGTTAATGGTGGCCATTTGAGTTACGACTCGTCAAGTGGCACATGCCATATGCACATGCACATGCGTAAACGCGTACGTGGGTTGTTGTTTCACATCAAGTCCACCTCGCTTTCACTGTACCGGTAAAAATTAGGCTATTTATGCTTTCTTCAGCTGATGTAAAACCCAGTCTCTGTTGCGGTTCGTCTTTCTTTTCGGTTAGCAGCATCATTTACCATGACTAGAATTTGTAAGTCTAATTTAACCCCATCCATGGTGACGGTGTTACGAGGTATGACGGATAACTACCTGATGCTTTTTCCAATGTTTGCAACTTGTTACTTATGAATTCTATTTATCTAACGTGCTGTTTTTCTCTTCTCTTTTTCTGCTAAGGAGGGCTGCTTGGTACGTCAGACACCTCGTGAACTACTCCAAGAATTGCCCATCGTCAAACTGACCCCAATTGAGAAGCATCGTCTGAAGCTAACCAGTACCGTGCCTGTGCCAGTCTACGTGACCAGTCAACGCCGAAATGCCATGGGCGAAGGATTTGTGACCGCATTAGACATGCCAACACACGAACATCCGTCACATTGGATTCTCCAAGGTGTCGCTATTCTACTGAACACAGACTAGACACGCACCGGCTGGGCTAAAAGTTTACTGTCGAACTGCTTTCAGTCTTTATGCGTTTCTCCTTAGTCAGCTATTGGTCAATGAGTAGTCTGCCTTGCGCGCCCAAAAGAACGCTCGCAGCCGAGTGTTAATCCAGTGCAAGCATGATGTCATTCCCCACATGTTAGAACACTAAAATGATTAGAAAAAAAACAAGATGTTCGTCAATGCTCCTGTTTGTTTCTCCTTCATGATCACGCTCTACACACACACACACACACACTGGTCGGCTAGCAGTTTCAATAGAAGAGGTACTCAACTTCGGTCACGAATGCATTCGTGAGAATGGGTGTTATTGAGGTTTCACTACCCACAGTGAGATGACTGCACGCGACGACTTAGTTAAGTATCGGAAAGAGGTTTGTCACATGTGGACGACAACACGGCAGTTGTTTTACTTCTAACGTTGCACGTCATCTAACCTGATTTGCGAAACATGTTGCTCAGCAGTGGGGAAGTTCTTCGTACCCGGTGCAAGTTATCTGCCGTTTGCTTACTGTCAAATGTTGCTTCTGTAACTCGGACTGAAACGGATGGTCATAGGAGCAGTGTTTCTTCATCCAAACCGTTAGCCTGTTCAATCCGTACGAAACCGGTCTACATCTGCCCAAGCTTCACAGTAGGCCCGATTGTCGACGCCGTAGAATGCTTGGGTTCGCACACATCGTGATCGGGTGTTTCTGGGGTGTTCTTTACTACCTGCTGATACTGTTCTACATCATAGTGACGGTACCACACGAAAACAACGGCAGAGTGAAGTCGAAATGCACTGCCCGATGAACTATGGAGAGTGACGGTTGTGTCATGATACTGAGGCCAGAATTAGGACAATAGAAATTTAGGACCATGGTAACCGGCTCTTAACAGTCTAACTTACTGGAAGCCGTTAGCCTTGATTTGTAACCCATTCCCACCTCCCTAAATCATCGGTGAACGAAACTGTGGCAGCTACAACCACTGTACGACAAGTACGCGGTTATAACAGCTGACGATGTCGATGATTGTGCCGACGAAGGGCTATTGAGTGTCACATATCACTGACCAGAAAACCACGTAGGTACCAACTAGGCTTGACCAAACAACGAAGACCATCCGAATCGCTCGATTCGACGAAGTACGTCTAATCAACGCAAACCGCGGCTCCGATAAGTTTGAAGCTAAACTGAAATAACTAGCCTAACGGTGGTGTTCAAGTGTGCGTCACCTTCGTGTGGGTTGTAAGTTTTAAGAAAAAAGCTTTCAGACTGAGGCATATGCCCACCATGACAGCTGGTCATCTCTTGACAACAGCTGACGCTACGGAACTTCCAAGCAAAATGATCCTTTTGGACTCTCATGGAAAGGTGATTTAACGCCAAACCGTGTCAAAAGCGCTACTCAAAGCCGGAATGTCTGTTTGCGGTACAACGCAGCCAACTCCATCCAAGCATTGGATCTCTGATAGGACCGTGTCTTTGCTGGAGACCCGGCGACAGATTCCAGCTGGCCGCCACCACAACTCCACTCGGCGCACCATCCGACGCCAGGTGAAACTGAGTGTCCGCGCAGACCGAGAAGCTTGATGGACCCGAAAGGCCGAAGAAATGGAAGGTGTAAAGAATGCTGGAAACGCGCAAGCTTTTCCACTTGATCCGTTCGACTGGTCCTCGGAAACTTCTTTTCAGCGAAGTAATCAGGGACCAAAATGGCTCCCTGATATGCACTAAAGCTGAACGTTTGGACCGCTGGGCATAGTACTTTGAGCAGCATTTCAGCTGGTCATCTGCCACCTCCAATCCAGAAACCTGGCCTTAACAGAAAGATGGACCATAAATATGGGGCCGCCTTTAGTCTCAGAAGTGTCCGAATGTATCTGTCCACTCAAGCGTCATCATGTTGCTGGTCCTAACGACCTTCCACCTGCCCTTTTCAATTATGGCGGTGGATTCCTCAGCCAGCGCCTGTCTAGCCTATTTGGGTCTATCTGGGAGGAGGAGGCCGTCCCAGACAACGGGGATGGATCGATACTGGTGCCCATTTTCAAAAGGGGTACTCGCAGTGAATGTAGTAACCACAGAGGTAATAGTTTGACGCCTGTTGTGACAAAGCTTCTGGCGTCACTGATTCTTCGTCGTCTTACAATGGCAAGCGAAACCCTGACTCGTGAGAATCAAGCGGGATTTCGACCGAGTAGAGGCTGCGTTGACCACATCTTCAGACTCCGTCAGGTGTTAGAGCAACGCCACATGCACAGACGACCCACAATCCTGATATTCCTTGACTTCAAGGGTGCGTTCGATTCTGTTGATCGATCAACAGGGTACGCCCCAGAAGTTTGTAAACAATCCGATCCCTATGTTCTCATACTTCTGGGCGGGTGAGAGTGCATGGTGAGCTCTCTAAAAGCTTCCCTACAAAAAGTGGTGTCAGACAATGATGTCCGATGGGTAACGCCACCGGGAGTTATTTAGAAGAGTGGCTTCTTCTCGGAGAAATATCAGTTGATGAGAATCGTGTATTATGTCATCTGTCCTGGCTATTGCCACGAAAAATTAGACGGTGTGGTTTGATCGGCCAAATAGTGTAACGACAATCCTGCTCAACGTCAAAATATTCAAAGGGTGAGTACTATGAAAAAGCGAACTAGCAGGTCATTCGTTTACTTGGCATCATACACTGGGAAGGAAAGTGCCCGCCCGATCTTGTGGCGATCTTGTTGCTAGACGTGATCCAGGGGCAAACCTGATTCGGGATATTCATTCTTCTGCAGTTGTCGTAACGTAGAGCGAAGTAATCAAATATAACATCTACCCATGAAAAATAAAAAAAACACTTCGGCTGCTAATCGATTTATTTTCAACGGAAAATAACTGACTGAGCTAGGTGTACTTCGTTTATCGCCTGAAATGTAGAAGATAAAAAACATGGACAGGTGAGAAAAGCAAGCCATTTCCTTCAGATAGTCGGTTGCTGGCCAAACATCAACCATAGATTCACTAAACTTAAATTCTCCCTTAGCACTAGAAGTAGCTGGCTAGGTGCTCATCAGCAAACTACCTGTTAAACCACATTCATTAAGATCAAATTAGTTATTCTATAGAACTATCAGAAACACGACTTGAAGGTGATGGCGCAGATTTAGGGATGGTGGGACAAAATTCACATCCATATACCCACTTCCTTTGGCCATTTTCAACGACGCAAGAAGAATACACATCCCGGCTAAATGACGCCTATTTCACTTTGTATCCTCAGTCAGCTGCCTCAAGTTTGGGCAAGTAGAATACATTGTGCGGAATGAAGGCGCACTGAGAAACCTCAGAATGAGACTATGACCATGATCACCCGTTCACTGTGTTTCCTTGATGAACCGGTGTTCTAGGTCAAACAGATCATAGGGCAACAATGGGGCAAAGAGAGACCTGTTTCAGAAACGTATGATTACAACAAATCACGCAATAGCTCACAGTCGCCTAAGAAGGCACTACGACTGACTGAAAGTGAGGGCTCCCGATTAACTAAGGGAAACGAACGACTGAGCTGCAGAAACTGAAGGTAGGCGGATACACGTCTATCCTAGTTCCCCTCACAGTACATCGGTCCACCAAAGACACTTTCCCAGTACCAGTGACTGATGATAAATTTGTCCATCTACGTGATGTCTAAGGCATCTCACAGACATGTGTTCTGGATGTTGGCACTTGCCGGTGGTCAAACGTGAGGAACAGAGAAAACACTCAAAGGAAAGCAGTATGAGTTTATCGAATGTCTTCCGGTCTTTGCAAAGCTGCAGATACAATTCAATAACCATTGTTTGGAGGGAACTCAAAGATGTGTTAGTTTACGTGGATAATATCTTACCTCAAAGTCCTATTGTCTACACAAAGTCGACTGGACCTATCGAATGACTAAGGATTCTGAAAACTGCAATGCCTGATGATTATGTTGTCGAATGGTATTACGGAAGGACTTTTTGGGTTCCGTACACCGGCCAAAATAAGCTAATTGACCTGCAGTTGAATTTGTTGACATATCAGTTCTACGGAATGTAGAGTTCTGGAAAACACGTCCCGAAAATTCGGTAGGCAGCATTTGATCGTTTGTACACTTGGTATTGAAACTATACAGTTAAAAATGTACACAGGGGAAAGAGGTACTATGAATGAGAGGCACATCTAAGTTAGATTCTAATAGGTGTGCGCTTATGTGCCACATTTCCTGGTTGCCCTATTAAAATACCAGAAACGGCTGGGCCGAGTATACCTCTTACTACCACACCCTCAACTTGCTTTCTGAAGGGATCCCTTTCGGACATGTCTATTTGCAGACAGATGAATATGGTCAATCAGAATCACGCGATTCGATACTGGCAATCTTTTCTTACAGTGGTTCACCAATTTCGATGATTCCGGTGGTCCGCGTACAACGTAGGATCTAATTTGTTCTCATAATTGTCGCGGCGATGGTAGGAACAAACTGAGCGCGTTTCCCGACAATATGTTTGGCGTTGTTTGCCAAAGTTTGCTGTGACGCTCTTGCCAAATTCTCGTTACTCTCATCTCCCTCATTCGATTTATTTTCCATTCACGAAATTCGTTGGCTTTGCTGGAGCTTAATGAAAATTTCACGGATATCAGGTAGCTTGGGATTTCACGCTTGCATCATATTAGGGGGTTAGTGCGGATAAATTCGAGTCCAGGACACTATTATCATGTTTTAGGAATAAATTCGAATAGTAGCATCCAATTAGGTGAGTTGGCACTTCAACTCAACGTAGAATTTTGCTCGCTTTCTTGTTCACTCTCTCCGTACTGGAGTCATTGGGCGTTAAAATTCAAGACGTGGCGAGTGAAATGTTTGTACCGAAAGCGCAAATAGCTTGCGCACAGCCTCAGGATGTCGGATGGGCAGTCTGAATGTTGTGTGCTGTTAGGATACGAACAAACGTAAACACTTGGGGGGATACCTTGAACTCTTGTTCCTGAGACAAACAAATCAAGGATCTTCGGTTCAAGTTCGGTTGTGTCAGTATGGCTGAAAAGCGAAGAAGTCCTGTACAGCTGTCTTATCCTTATTGGGAATCATCAAAAGTTGGCTTTCCATGTAACTCAGAGATACGAAACAGCGATCTTCCGGCCAGTGTTTGAACATTGGACCGTTCGGCCTCGAGCGGGTGATTAGCAGTATAATTAGCTCTCAGTTAGGCATGATGTAGCGCTGCTCATCTCTCACTCCTAGGGACCGCGTCATGTGGTCACTCACCGACTTATTCCTCGAGTGTGACGATTTCTCATTTATTGAAATTATTCTTTTTCTGAGTCACTTATAAATTGGTAGTAGTGTGAGATTTCGTCCTGTCAGTGAGGCGAATCTGTGCTAGGAAGCCTGAAGCCACTGTACAGCTGTTTCTTTCTTACAGAGGATCAAAATCAGCTGATGATTCCCAGTTAGTATGACGAATGAGAGATCTAATATGGATGAAACAGATGTAGTGCTTTTCAGCATTTCAGCGTAGATTAGCCTTACTGACAGGGTGAAATCTTAGCTAGTACTTGCAAAATCTCTCTACGGTGCAGTCAGCAAGCGGATTATCTACAAGGAGTTTACGCTCACAATCTCCTGTTTGACCAACCAACAAACGCGTAGAGTTTGTTCATTGTGGAGGCGAAGACGACCTGAATATCCCAGTGGATCTGTGTTCGCTTCGACTCAGCGACAAGCAAACAACTCTGTGACCCTGAAATTTCAAAACCCTTCATTTCTTTAAAACGCCTAATGCGGTGCACAAAGCTATCAGTTTTATGCGCTCTAGCAGAAAACCTAAAGGCGAGTGGAAAGGTGTCTAGAAGACCATGTTTCCGCATTTTGAGGGGATGAATACTATGTTGCTTCACTGTTTGTTAGGTATGATCTCACTGAGCCAATAATTATGGAAAAACGTCTGTAATGTTGAGATTTTCGAGGAGTCTAACAACATCCGTAACGTTATGTTGCACTATATCCATTCCCGTATCCATACGGTCGCTGATACAAATTGTGCTGCCAAGGCCAAGGGTTGATCTTGGTGGTTAAAACAACCCACACAGAAATGGTGCAACCGGGTTAGTTTGTGGTGGGTATTTGTGTGCATGTTGTTACTCGCTTGTCGGGGAACAACTTGTTCAGGTAGGGAAATTTCAGAAGGTTGATGGGAAAAACTGACTCACATACAGAGTGATTCATTCAGATGAGGCACTTTTCCCTTGAAGACAGATCAACAAAAAGTCGTTTGAATCGTTCAGTCACCGCAGATTGTTGTTCACTGCGTTGTGAACAGTGAACAAACAGTTCCGTAGTTCTTAGGTCGATTAAATCCCGATGATAAAGTGAGTGATTTTCCATCTTCAACTATTTCAGCTTCTTGGAGAGTTGTAGCCTCGTTCCAGAAAGATTTATTTCAATTTGGAATCATTTAACGACTGAACTGTCAGTGTAACGGTGGTACTACTGATGAGGAAGGCAAGCGAGTAGCATGTTTTTTCTTGTAAATTCGCTTTGTGTCTCTTGAAAAGGGAGATCTGTTGCGGAATTTGTGGAGTCGATTTGTAGCATTTGTTGGATTTGAGCAACAGTCAGTGAATATCCAGGAAAGTTGAGGAAGACGCGTTCAGGAGAAGATGGATGTTCAGTTTTTGTGAACAAGATGCATATGAGAGTTTTGCTTGGCTGTCCAATATTGTGTAACTGTACAGTTGGCATTTTCCAATAAATAACTCAGCAGCAAAGGCCTTCTTCCTTGTATTAGTATGTAATCGTCTGGAACGATGTGGCGTTTTAATTCATTATCGTCTAAGAGGGCAGTGTCTGATAAGTACAACATCACCTTAACTGCGGCGAATTGGTTTAGAAATGGAGTTATTCATATCCGAGTTTGTTGACTTGGCCGAGGATAGACCTGAAAAGTTACGGCCGTGTCTCAAAAACTAACTGTCCCACAGCTCTTCTTCAAGGCTACTCAAGTAGGCGCAGTCCAGAATTTCCGTTAGTTCTACCTTTAACTTGTGGCTGAATGACAAGAAACAGAAAATGGGGAGGCAAACAGATGATCTTTCGTGGTGGTGAATTCAGGTGAGTGGACAAGAAATACTGCACTCCGTCTGAAGATGAGGGATGACATATAGACCCTTTTGGAGAAGCATCTGCTTCATGGGACTTTCACTACGTTGCATCTGAGTCGAATCTATGACACGATCCTTCAGCCAGTTTGGACTATCGTTCAGTCAGTCACACACCGAACCTCCACAGGTTCTTCTTGGCTAATATAGTCCGTCTGGATGCCGCAGAACAACTACGTATCATAATGTCTCACATTTACTTGTGTGATGCAGATTTCGCAAATGTTGGCTACTCACTCACCTTTTTTCACTCATCAACTGGTGAGTTGTAGTGGGTTCGCTTCATACGTGACCAGGGTTCGAATTTTCTAACTCTGAAACAAGAAGTAAGGTAAGAGAGAGATAGTGACTGGTCACTAAGCTACGCTTGTGGACTGTTTCACTAGTTAGGTTGGTGAATCTAATTGCCACTGCTCAACACAGTCCCCGATGTAGTCATGACTGGCTTGCTAGAAGGAACTAGTTATTTCATTCCGGGAAACAGATAAATGTGGAATTATCGCGCGTCGCTTCGTCTTATTATCTAGCCCGTTTGCATTCAAGCCAATAGGGACCGTTCGTTCTGTTCCAGCAAACGATCCGTACGTATAGCTGGAAGAATTTTTGTAACTTCTTCGTGACAAGACGTTCTGGTGTTTTCTCTAAAGTTCTTCGGTTCGTGGTCCTATAGGAATCTCAGTATTAGTATGTAATCGTCTGGAACGATGTGGCGTTTTAATTCATTATCGTCTAAGAGGGCAGTGTCTGATAAGTACAACATCACCTTAACTGCGGCGAATTGGTTTAGAAATGGAGTTATTCATATCCGAGTTTGTTGACTTGGCCGAGGATAGACCTGAAAAGTTACGGCCGTGTCTCAAAAACTAACTGTCCCACAGCTCTTCTTCAAGGCTACTCAAGTAGGCGCAGTCCAGAATTTCCGTTAGTTCTACCTTTAACTTGTGGCTGAATGACAAGAAACAGAAAATGGGGAGGCAAACAGATGATCTTTCGTGGTGGTGAATTCAGGTGAGTGGACAAGAAATACTGCACTCCGTCTGAAGATGAGGGATGACATATAGACCCTTTTGGAGAAGCATCTGCTTCATGGGACTTTCACTACGTTGCATCTGAGTCGAATCTATGACACGATCCTTCAGCCAGTTTGGACTATCGTTCAGTCAGTCACACACCGAACCTCCACAGGTTCTTCTTGGCTAATATAGTCCGTCTGGATGCCGCAGAACAACTACGTATCATAATGTCTCACATTTACTTGTGTGATGCAGATTTCGCAAATGTTGGCTACTCACTCACCTTTTTTCACTCATCAACTGGTGAGTTGTAGTGGGTTCGCTTCACACGTGACCAGGGTTCGAATTTTCTAACTCTGAAACAAGAAGTAAGGTAAGAGAGAGATAGTGACTGGTCACTAAGCTACGCTTGTGGACTGTTTCACTAGTTAGGTTGGTGAATCTAATTGCCACTGCTCAACACAGTCCCCGATGTAGTCATGACTGGCTTGCTAGAAGGAACTAGTTATTTCATTCCGGGAAACAGATAAATGTGGAATTATCGCGCGTCGCTTCGTCTTATTATCTAGCCCGTTTGCATTCAAGCCAATAGGGACCGTTCGTTCTGTTCCAGCAAACGATCCGTACGTATAGCTGGAAGAATTTTTGTAACTTCTTCGTGACAAGACGTTCTGGTGTTTTCTCTAAAGTTCTTCGGTTCGTGGTCCTATAGGAATCTCAAATTATCCCGACAGAAATTCCAAGGTGTCTTGACGAAGGTGTCTTGGAAGCTGGTTAGTTTTGTGCATGGGAAGCAAGCTTCACATACCCTTTGAACGTCTTAAACTAGCGACCCCGGATTTCCCTCTTGTCCAGTTAGTTAATGAATTTCCCCAAAACATTTTGAAAATTCCGGAGCGCCTTGACGTGGCAGGGTTCATTAGATGGGCCAGTCAATGTTGCGACCTAATGTACTAGTCAGCGGAAAAAATGGCGGAGAGTATTCGGTCAAACATTTCCGGTTGTTGCTTTGTCCGTCAAGCTTGCTAACTGGATTGCAAATGCCCAGACGCCAATCCAGGAGACATCGTTATTGCACGCATCCTAAGCCATAGTAAGCCTGGCAAACAAAGCAACGACCAGGCAGGTGGACAGAGCTACCTATATTTTATCAAATTGTCAGTATGCTTTCCATTCAGTTGCATGGACACAGTGAAACCGAGAGATTCAGCTGGGTTCCAGACAAGTCTCTCGAGAAACCAAATTAGTTTGCAAATGAGTGTATATTCGATAATTTCGTGCAATTTGTATTCAAGTAAAACATAAAGTTGAGGGAAATCCGGGGACTGCGCCTACCTGATGAGCCCCAAGAAGGGCGAAATCGGTCGTGGGCTGTCGATGGATTTTGATCGTAAAAGTTGCAAACATATACATGTGTCGCGATATTTCAAATGTCGTGAGGCCTGGTGCAGCACATTCAGTTGCCTGAGAACATCATATACATATTCATAAATGAGAGATTCAGCTGGGTTCCAGGTGGGTCTCTCTAAAACCCAAATCAGTTTGCAAATGAGTGTATATTCGCTGTTTTCCAAACAGTCCTGGTGGTTTGTTTTGCTAAACGTTTTTTGCACACCCACGAGGAGCCTTCGTGGGAGAATACTGCACAGCATACTGTTGAACCTTTGGGCAATAGGGGTAGTGTAGACTTGAGAGTGGTGAACATAGATAGATGGTATCTGTATGATCAAATTAACCGGGCAGTTGTGGATGGGCTCTTCTTATTGTCCTCTTCATCACTGACAGCATAATGACAATGGTCACACTGCTTCGCATCCATATCCTGTGTTTATTGTAAGCAGAGGTTAGTAACGATATCAAATTCCTTCGAAGTTTAAGCTAGCGGACGTTACATTCACTGCGCAAAACATGTTCGTCAATGCCCCGTGCCTCTTTCGATTGCGACCAATTAGACAATTGGCGAACTATATTCGGTGATGAGCTGGTTGCGATAAGGATGTGGTCAAAAATCACCATTTCCAAAAGAATCCGTGTATACCAGCTATAGAATATTGAAAACATAATTCCGAGATAGTCGAAAACAGCCAAAAAATTGTCAAAGAGCTCCCGTTTTCTCACCATTTCTGATGAGCAAACGAATATGCTTCCAGGGCTGAGGCATGCGGAAGTTGGTGACTAGAACATGAACAAGGGGAGAAACGAGCGTAGGATTAAATACGCCCTTTACTTACCGCTTTCGAACTTCGATAAGTCCGTTCCCATGAAATTCTTTCACGGGAGACCAACGTTTTCTAAATGAAAAAGAAATGGAGCAAATGAGAATGTGCGTCTTTCAATCGTTAAATGACATTCACTCGCAAACAGTAAAACGAGAGTTAACTTTATTCCTTGAAAAAGGTATTTGTGGCGGACATGACGCTTGTTTCGTCATTGAAGGTCACTCCAGTTAACCTGTTTTCAGTGTCTATGCAGAGAGATACCTTGGTCTTCTTAAGCAGGAAAAAAAATCGTAAAATGCTCTCATTTGCAAACTAATTTGGTTTCATTGGCAGACTCAGGTGAATACAGTTGAATTTCTCGTTTACAATATTGTCCTTTATATGAGTCCAATCTCTCAGCACATCGTTTGAATGTACTTTCCTACTCATATAGTTGCTTTCAAAGGGTTGTTAGGAACTTCACGAGTGGTAGGTCACTTTGGAGTGTTGAGTTCATTTCCCCCCACGTAAGCGTAAGCGCAAGCGGCAGCGTGCAAGGAGCACAGTTGTGCTCGTTTGCTTTTCACGTATTGATTTTGGGTAACACAAACGCGAGATTTTTTAACGAAATTTCTTAAAATTGTCGCTCCCAATGGATGGTTGTTGAGTGACTAAAATTCACTCAACCTCTGACAAACTTATCGAAATTCCACGATCGTTCACAGAAGCTTTCTGCTGTTAGATGAATAAAACGTATCACTGGCCAACCTTGAAACCTTGTTGCCAGTTCATTGTAAAAAGACCATTTCGCATTGAGGTGCATCAAGGTGCTGGCACCCATTGTTGCACCAACAGTTTTCTCGTTTCGGTATAATCATTCGAGGTATTGCAGCTTCTGTCATTCAAGTCATGCATGATACTTCAGGCGCCGTAATATGTACGCCAAGTTAACAATCTGAAAATGATAGTGGTTTGTAAACTCTCTCTAACGTACCTGCTCTTCAATTCGACCATTTATGAACCATGATGGATTTCACTCGGGGTCGCAATGAGACGGGAGCAGTTGTCACCAAATCTGATGTTGGCAGCCGTCACGCAGTTTGGTTATGGATCTCTGCAGTTCTCGCAGCTTTGTTCTTCTCTGAAATGACCACATTTGCTTGGACATTTTCTGGTTATCTCGCTACAACAGAACCATTAAAGCACCGCGCAATGCTAGCTACTTTCTCCGACAAGTAACTAACATAAACCCACAGGCCTGCACTACCAGCGTATCGGCCCATTCATGCTTACAACTACAGAAGCTCGAGTCCCGTGCTACCGGACCTAAGGTATGTAGAGAGCTCCGCACGTGCAGATGCCAGTATTGGGGCTAGGTCACCCGCGTACTCGGTATATCCATGCTATGCTATCGCCTTTGATAAACATCACGCTTTCGCTTCTGCTGTGGTTCCGTTTCATGTTGATTTGTTGCCCTATCTCACAAGAGGTTTTCGCTATCGGACAGACATCGTCAGGTAAAAGGACTTTTTCTAGGAGACTGACTAAATGCATATACGGAAGGAAAATTGGTCAACTGACTTAATGAAAATCAATAAGATCATCGTTTTCAAAGATTTTGTCAGTTGAGACTTGAGTATCGAGTTTGACCTTGTAAATGTTTTTTTTTCACATGTAGCGTCCGCTATTGTTACGCTCAAGCAGGTTTCGCTGAAGAGTTTAACTGAGGTGTCTCAATGAAGCCATCGTATTTTCGGTAAATTTTTCCAGTTTTGTGTACGGTTGGACGTTTTTGTTCTATCCTAGAGAATGGAGTTTTCAAAGAGTCAGGTGATAGCTAAGTTACTGATGACTACTGATGAATCCTGTTTGAGCAGCGATTAGAAAGCCACTTTATGAGCTGATCGTGTGTTGAGCAGCAAACAGGTCAGATTCTTGCGCAGTTTTGTCTACTCAGACTGGTAAACCGTCTGTATAGGGTTATTTCTAGAAGTTCGCGGTGGTATTAAATGAGTGTCTTTCTCGAAAACCTAATTCCGTTCGGTAATTTTTCGGACTCATATGTTCCCATCCATGAAATATTTGCTTATTTACATCCAGTGCTCGGGATGAATTCCTGGACCATGTCTTTCCTAACGTTGCCTCTACCATAGAAGACGACCTCATCAGTCTTAAGTACTTTATTGTTCCAATTCTTTTTGACTTGGCTGTGAAGAAGAAGTGCCCAGTTGAATCAAATACTCACGCATTCCACTGATGTAATGGTGGGTATTACTGATGGGGCATGCGAGTAGTGTATTTTCTCGTAAGTCTGCTTCGCGTCTCTTGAAAAGTTAGATCTATTAAGGAATTTGTGGAGTCGCTTTGTAGAATTTGCTTGCACTTGAGTAACAGTCAATGCGTATTTAGGAAAGCCCAGGAAGACACGTTCAAGGAGAAGATTGATATTCAGTTTTTGTAAACAAGATGCATATGAGAGTTTTGTTCCCCTGTCCAATAGTCTGTAACTGTTCAGTTGGTGTTTCTTTAATAAACAACTCCGCAGCGAAGGCCTTCTTCTTTTCACTGATATGTATTTTCAAACCTTATACAGCTCCTGTGATTTGTCGTCACGCCACTGTTTCGTAATTTCAACAAGTGTATTCTATGTTGCTTTGTTGCCTTGACTCACAGGTACGTCACTGAACATCTAATCACACCGGCTGTTATAGAGTTTTTGGGAGCTACCAAGCAAATGGGCCAGTATCTAACAAGCAAGACAATTCTTCACCCAGCGTTATCTTTTGTAATCAGGTAACAATTTTTTTGCCCTAGAAAAGGCACACTTTCCCAGCGAGCTACTTGCCTTTTCAGAGGCATGGCAGACAAAAAACATGCTCTTAATGTGTGCACGGCGCACCTTCGGAGACGCACTCAGGGTATGACAGGAAATGAGGAGATTAAAGTCCGAATTCGTGATCAAACTGACAAGCATGACTTCACCAACTAATGAATGGAGAAGTTTTGACTTTGCAGGAGGCAACCCATCATGAACGCTCACTGTCTGCATTTGAGTGAAGCGACCCCAGAGTTCTTACCAGTTTCTACATTATCATCCTCATTCCTTCCCCGACTGACAAAGTTCTCTTCATTGGTTAAAAGTTTTTCCAGGCCGTAACAACATCCATCCTTCTCTTTCAAAGTATATTGTGCTTAAAAACTTGGTGCGATTACAGAATCAATCAATAATGCGTTCCCTACTACTCGTTCGTCCCTTTCCCGAGTATGAAAACTTGGTTGTAATAAACGTATTCCCGAGAAACAGAAAACGAATTGTTCTACTGCATACGTTCTAACTATACCGTATTTAATAATGATACTTCCTTTCACGTCACGATCCATATTTGTTGATAAGGCAAACCGCAGTCTGTCAAATCAGGTATTTTTGCCGTTTACTGTTTCGTCTCTGAACCTAATGAATTCTGTTGTCGGCACTTGGAAGTTATTTCATCTGGCTCCCAGATAAGATCAAGCCTAGTTTGAGGAACAGACACGCGAGTTTCCGTTTCCGTGGGACAGGAGTAGAGAAGTAGGTAACCTTGGGAATCTTGACAGACGTTGCACGCAACAACTCCCAATTAGCCCGGAATAGATCGAAAACGCCTTTGGTTCGGATGGTAAAGATAACTTCCTAGGCCTGCTATTAAGCGATGAGTAATGTGTATAATGCTAGCTATATATATATATATATATATATACCAGACGTTGCACAACTCCCAATTAGCCCGGAATAGATCGAAAACGCCTTTGGTTCGGATGGTAAAGATAACTTCCTAGGCCTGCTATTAAATTAAGC
>NW_008751712.1:117211-260785 GCF_000715545.1 Opisthorchis viverrini
AAGGAGAAGAGTGATATCCAGTTTTTGTAAACAAGATGCATATGAGAGTTTTTTTCCCCTGTCCAATAGTCTGTAACTGTTCAGTTGGTGTTTCTTTAATAAACAACTCCGCAGCGAAGGCCTTCTTCTTTTCACTGATATGTATTTTCAAACCTTATACAGCTCCTGTGATTTGTCGTCACGCCACTGTTTCGTAATTTCAACAAGTGTATTCTATGTTGCTTTGTTGCCTTGACTCACAGGTACGTCACTGAACATCTAATCACACCGGCTGTTATAGAGTTTTTGGGAGCTACCAAGCAAATGGGCCAGTATCTAACAAGCAAGACAATTCTTCACCCAGCGTTATCTTTTGTAATCAGGTAACAATTTTTCTGCCCTAGAAAAGGCATACTTTCCTAGCGAGCTACTTGCGTTTCCAGAGGCATGGCAGACAAAAAACATGCTCTTAATGTGTGCACGGCGCACCTTCAGAGACGCACTCAGGGTATGACAGGAAATGAGGAGATTAAAGTCCGAATTCGTGATCAAACTGACAAGCATGACTTCACCAACTAATGAATGGAGAAGTTTTGACTTTGCAGGAGGCAACCCATCATGAACGCTCACTGTCTGCATTTGAGTGAAGCGACCCCAGAGTTCTTACCAGTTTCTACATTATCATCCTCATTCCTTCCCCGACTGACAAAGTTCTCTTCATTGGTTAAAAGTTTTTCCAGGCCGTAACAACATCCATCCTTCTCTTTCAAAGTATATTGTGCTTAAAAACTTGGTGCGATTACAGAATCAATCAATAATGCGTTCCCTACTACTCGTTCGTCCCTTTCCCGAGTATGAAAACTTGGTTGTAATAAACGTATTCCCGAGAAACAGAAAACGAATTGTTCTACTGCATACGTTCTAACTATACCGTATTTAATAATGATACTTCCTTTCACGTCACGATCCATATTTGTTGATAAGGCAAACCGCAGTCTGTCAAATCAGGTATTTTTGCCGTTTACTGTTTCGTCTCTGAACCTAATGAATTCTGTTGTCGGCACTTGGAAGTTATTTCATCTGGCTCCACAGATAAGATCAAGCCTAGTTTGAGGAACAGACACGCGAGTTTCCGTTTCCGTGGGACAGGAGTAGAGAAGTAGGTAACCTTGGGAATCTTGACAGACGTTGCACGCAACAACTCCCAATTAGCCCGGAATAGATCGAAAACGCCTTTGGTTCGGATGGTAAAGATAACTTCCTAGGCCTGCTATTAAGCGATGAGTAATGTGTATAATGCTAGCTATATATATATATATATATATATATTCCAAATGCCTTCGAGAGTTGTCCGAATGGTACTCAACGCTGAAGTGAAACAAAGACGACGAAACAAAATAATCATGACTCACTCAAGCAGGTAGTCCTCATCTTCATTGAATCCAACATTTCTGGCCTGTGTAGTCGACAGACAAATTATAAGAGCTGAAATGAGTTTGCAAATGGAATTCTGTTATCTGAACATATAAAAGTCCGCTGTGCCAAAGACCATTTTACCACAGTGAGTTTTCTGGTCTACCCGGGAAGATCACTGCTATACCACACGAATATTTTTTAGGTACCACATTTAGGACAGGTGCTTCCATAGGTAACCATTCGCCTTTCTATTTGCGTATAACTGAAAAAGAACCTAGATTTGTACTTATGTTATACTGCTGTCTGTCATGAATGGTTGTGGGGATTTTCTGTCGTCCATGTGCTCTGAGGAATAGAAATTTTGTAGACACCTTTCGAATTCAAAGGGGACAACTTTGAAAAAAGGGGAAAAAATCAGTAAAGATCCGATTTTCAGTTTCAAGAGATTCTTGTGATTTTAAACGTTGCCTGATGTCGGACTTGTTTTGAGGGAATTCAGTACCATTTATCTTAGTTGGAAAGTTACCTTGTATTTTGGAAGGTTCACTGGAGGGTGCCTAAGATGGGAATTTGGTGTAGTGTCCATCCGTATGCCGTAAAGGACTTCACTACGGAAAACAAAATTTGTACGCCTCACTACAGAGGAAAAGGATGTCAGTGGCTAGAAGTGTTTCATACGTTGATTCACTTTACGTAAGTGTTCGCTTCTGCGTTTTTTGAATAAATATTGTGTGGGCTTCAATCGACCTAGCATGAAACTCAGTCCAGTTCTCACGGAATCTGCCATCTGTTCAGTTGGTAATTCGCTGTGGTTAGATCTTCACAGTACCGTTGCTGAACGTCTCGAAAAACGTCTCTTTTGTTTATGCTCACAAGATGCTCGGATGCATTTTGGCATCGTTCGAAGTAATCAAAGCAAGGATGGTTTACCGTAGCCCTAGACTATAGTAAGGGAAATTGTTCAGCTGTGACTCTTTCAGTGCCTGACCGCTTTGCCACCCGAATGGAGTACGTAGGTTGAGGTACTGCCAGGTTGCCAAAGCAAAGATAGGATCATTCGAGATGCTGATGTCGGGTTCAAACCACTGACCTTCTGACCAGTAGGTACCCTCCCTAACCACTGAGTTAACATGAGCTCTACAACCCCACACAAACTAATGGGATTCTATAGTCCTTACAAGGCTTATTCTTGTGGGCTGGTCCCAGTGTATCAACTCGTGTGACTTTGCAAAGAATACATTTATCTGTTAGCATGTGAATGAGTCGAATTTGGGAGCTCATAGCGAGTAAAAATGATCTTCCAATTATGTTAGACAATGGACAGTTTGGTATGTCTCCTTGTCCTGGTCACATCTGATTTCACTGCGGTAATTGCCAACCAAGAGGCTCTACACAGTGCTGCGGTGTCCTCGCACTCATGCATTTTGTCAGCTCGCTGGATCACATGTCACACGAACAAAATTATACCGTACTCCTTTTTAAGCCTCCTCTTGCCCACAAACGGTTGTTCGGTTATCGGAAATCGGTTAAAATAGGGAAGGTCACGGAAATGCAACCTGTAGTGGCAAATGTTTGTTGCGGAAGCCTACAAATCCTGGTAGGCAAGGAGACGATTACAAAAAATGTGTTTTGTTTAAAAGTAATCATTTCTTTCGTATAATCTGGCCAATTGAACACAAAGCAAAGACACGCGATTTTCTCTTTGTGTGTACGGCATTTTTGAAATATCCACCTTTCTATGTAAGTCGGGGTTATGCGCCGGCTCTAGAGATGCGAAGAGGGTAGTATTTGTCTTGTACGATCATTAGCCTACTTCACTTTCCCGGGTTAAACAATGTATGCAAGGTTTGTGTAAAGTTCAGTCTTGAACGTATTAGACTGAGTTGTATATATCGCGGGTTCGCGATGTCCTCTTTCACAATCTGCTTTATTATATTACTATTGTGTTCCGATAGCCCCAGATAGGCATGACTCAACTCAAAACAATCAAGATGTGCAACTTACCTTGTCTAAGCCTTTTGTAGCACAGACATGAGTGTTGATACGTGTATACCTGGCTGTGGCAATAAAGTAAGCTTTTTCATGCACTGCGGGCGTTGCAGCTACTTCGTAAGAACAAAGATGATGCTCGTAATATACTACTCATAAGGTTACTGAAAACTGCTCGACAGCCCTTCACTCTTCTCGGGGTTCATCAAGTAGGAGGAGTGGTTAGACGTAGCATTTGGTGAAGCGATGAAGCGTCTACAGCAACCTTATGGGTGGTGAGTCACAGTATACGATGTACTGGAATAGCTTGCCGAGCGAAACATGAGGTGGCCTGGTGCAGCACTTTCAGTTCAGTGGGAACATTAAAAGCAAGAGTTTCGGCTGAGTTTCCGGGGAGTGTTCCGTCAGAATCGAATTGGTATGCAATCGTGTGTATTTCGCTAAAGATACTTCTTTCTGATCGGGCCGGTATCAACCGTAGGGTATTAATAAATAGAAATCCTCAGTGATTAAAAAAACCAGCCTACTGAGACACAGTGTGGCGAATCTTGCGTCATGAATTGTCCGGCACAAACAACTGAAATACAAGTGTGATTTTTGTTAACTATGTTGCCGATGTTCACCTTATGATCCCAATATTAGCAGTCTTCCACTGTTTATAGCGTGTGTGTGTGTGTGTGTGTGTGTGTGTGTGTGTGTGTGTGAAGAAACAGTCGATTTACCTTGAGACTTTTTCTGACTTCTTCCGAGCATTAGCCGCTTACCGGTCTCAATTAACTAAGACCGGGAGAAACTCATGCGGATTTTCCTATCAAGCTGTAGAATAACAAGAGAGTTGGTTGTTGATCAGGTGGCTGTTGATCTGTTCGCCGAGCTTGGCAATTGGTTTGCATACGTTTCGTCATCATACGAGGAGACATCATCAGTGCGCAGTTGGGTGCGAACAGATCAACAGCCGCCTGATAAACAACCAATAAACTCACCCGAGCTACCAATATCTCAACACATTACCATAACAAGACAGTGCATTGCGTGACAAGGATTAACCGGTAGATGCTGAGTGAAATCAAATAGCGGTAGTTCGATCGAAAATATAGGCATTACTGTACTGATCCCGTGATTGCCTAGTAAGCAAAGCTTTCTGTCAGAATCCTAAGTACGGTGTGACCGAACTTTATTTTTGCACAAGAGTTCAAGCAGTACCACTGTCCCGAGGTTTTAGATACTCGAGCAATATGGCGCAGCGAGAGCACGTCCGAAGTTGAATTAGATAATAAGGCAAGGAAAGTCTGTCTTTCCTTTGTGTACTTACCCTGATTTGTTTCTGCGTAGATGAATGCCTATTCTGGTCGCACTGAGTAATCGGTTAGCCGTGGAATGTAGCACATTCCCCAACCCCCTGAATATGTAGTGTCCCAGCGTGCGTGCCCAACTGAAAATTATGTATTTTTTCGCACTACTGATTTGTCTTCGGTAGACTACTGTTTAATCTGGGTAGACGAATACTTCGACCAAATGAGCTTACTACACATGGGACATTCCGAGTTGCTGGGTTATGTGAACTTAAAAACCACCCAACTTTCAAACAGCATCAGTGTTTCTAAGACACAGCATTTCACTGAAAATGTCCCCAAGGAGTCAAGAGAATCTCCCCATCAACGGATGGCGAACGTGCTGTCCTGTAGCAAACCAATGCCCGATAACTAAACCTTTTAGGATGATGAAATCGTACGTTTTAACTAGCCTAAGAACCCTATGAACTAAAAGAAACCAACACTTTAGAAAACCGAGCTTTTTCCTGGGGATTTTGAAAGAGGATTTGGGTTTCACTTGTTTCCTTTCAGATACTCGCATTCTACCTATTTAGAAGACCACAACACAATAGTTCAGTTGCTGCGAAGCTGTGAGTTTATGTCAGTATCATGGTAATGTTTATGCTTACAGCTAGATGTGTGTCACGCATGCTCGGGATTCAAAACTCTGGGAATAGTACTGACAGATCCAAGTGTAAAATTGGACTGATCTCCAAACTATGCCGCATCACTGCAGTTTTCTTCAACCTTCCGACGAATATCAATGGCTTTATATCTGGTATATTCGGCGTCCTAACTTGTCTGGTGGAATCTCAGACTGACGACACGATAAAGCTGTGAGAGTAAACTATGTGGCGGACAAATGCTAATGGCGAGATTAACTGATTGTTAGTAACTGTCAGATCGTACTCATTAATGGTTGAAGAATATCGGTTACAACATTTTAACAAAATTTGGGAGTGCTATAATCAGGGAAGTAGTATGAACAGATCAGCAGATGAAAGAGGAATGTTAGCAACAGAAACAACCGAGGCGCAGTTCGCACATTAGAGAGCACACCCAGGTTGGGATTTCCCCGAATCATTTGACCCCCTATCACCAGTCTTCCTAGAACAAACGCAATATTCTATCCGCCTGTTGGAACTGCTTCTCCCGAAGTGACTTAACTCAGCTGCCATCTTCATTGCTTGCGATGTTCTCATTGCGACTGATAGCTTTGGACGTTTCTAGCAGATTTTCGAAGTGTCTGGGTAATTCGAAAACAAGGTGGTCTTTTATTGGAGGATGGGTTCTAGCTGCCCCACTTTGTTGGGTAAAAAAGACCAAATCATGTCAAACAGTGAAGTTTTCGTTTCATCATGGACTTCAAGTAAGCACAGTAAACCGAACTGAGCCGTCCCCAGTGAAGCCACCCAGAGGAAGGATCGGTTAATTATTTTCGTCCACCACTGGTGACTGTACCTTCGGTCCTTCGTTTATGTGCCCTTCGGTTTCGAAGCGCTCGTCAGTGCATTGTTTGCTTGCTGGAGCGATCAATTATTTTTGTCCACCACTGGTGACTGTACCTTCGGTCGCTCGTTTATGTGCCCTTCGGTTTCGAAGCGTTCGTCAGTGCATTGTTTGCTTGCTGGAGCGTCACTCACAACCCAAACACGATTAACCTAAAATGTTTGATTCCGCAATCCGTAGCGATCAGCTTGCAGGCATTATATATGTCCTTATTGAAAAGTGTACATAACTGCCTTCTGAGAGCGACATTATTTGAGTCAGCCGGTACCATGAACAGTAGGTGGATGAATACTTCAGCTCGTACTTCTTGTAAAAATGGAATTACACATTGCGTTCTTTGATAGGTTGAATTAAATTTTAGCGCCAAACTACTCATTTGTTTTTTCAGCTGTACTGGTACACTGACAAACAAGTTAAGACCTAGATAATTCTCGGTTCCCACCCAGAGGCATATTACCACAAATCCAAAAAAAAACCCAGCTAACTTGAATCCGTGCTAACACATTTAGTCCTTGCTTCAATCATAACGATCTAAAAGTAAACGCTGGTTCAAGTTTGTTGTCCACCCAATCTCCCGGAGAAATTCACTCTTCTGCAATGGCATTTGTTATTAGTGTGTCATTATGCGGTTTGTATCCATGCCACTTTCACAAACACCGCGTCCTTATATGACTGTAATTCATTCGGCTTTTCGTAAAGTTTGTCACACATAATCACCAGTTGAACTTATCCCTCACTTTTGCAACACACCGTCCGTCAATGAAAGAGGCTCTCGTTTTGTGGACAGGAGTCACCGTACAACACGAAATATTGTTTTTATGGGGTGGAAGTTTTCGAAACGTTTGCAGAAATTTTTACACGGTCACAGCCCATCGCGAGAAACAACCTCTTGTTGATTGCCTCGAATACCTGTTCACTCTGTTACAGAGTCATTTTGCGCATTTTCTATCGAAACGGTCAATTCCTTATCGTCAGATGCATAGATCTTCTGTTGAGAGTGGGTACCGTGTTAGGGCATGTTGTATTCATGAACAGGCTCCAGGTTACTGCCCGCTACTCCATTTCGTCTTGGAGCACTCAGCCCCGACTAGTCTTGTTAAAGGATTGTCCGTCGGGGTCCTCGACCCCCCTACCAGATAGTAGGTTTCTTGCTTGAACTATAGTTGTACTGACGAGAGAAGTTTCAAAAATCTTCACAGACTTTTGTGAGCGCATCCGGTGTTTTTACGCACCATGAAGCAAGTCCTTAGAGTAATAAGTCGGCAAAAATTAATGCCTAATGAGTTATTCAGGTTTCACAATGATCAAACTATGCAGTTGGATATACATCTCATTTTGATTTTTAGCAAGGTCCGCACATCGATAATCAACTTGAGATTTATTGTTCCGCATTGAGCACCAGTCAAAATATGTAAGCTGTCAGTCACGCCTGTCTAGTAATCGCAACACATCAGTTGCTTCAGCTATGATTATGAAATGCGAGTCCTCTTGTGATAGATTTTTCCGCTCAACTCACTTGTGATTGTGTCACTCATGCCTTTTGATCCGTTCCGGACACGGTCTGTTTAACCGGTTGGACCAGTGTCCAACGGTCGATCGCACGGTCATTGGTCAGACTGATAGGGGTAAATGACCTCGCCTGCCCTCCCCCTCAAAAGTGTGCGCTTTTATGTACCTGCTGGCTTTCACTCTTCCTGACATCAGTGATGTCCATTTGCGTAAGCTGAAAGGATAACAGGGTGGAAAACTGCAAACACCTGAGAGTCATGACCGTCTGTTTCTGACGTTTGTGTGAAATCAAGTCCACTACAGGGTTGCGAACCAAGCCCATGGGAAGCCAGCGGTTCATGTCTGATTTGATTCTCACATCAGCACCGAATAGGTTAGTCATACCTCCCCGACGTTTGCTGTGCGCTACAGATCCTAGTTTTCAGGATTTAGTTCTGTTAAGCGGATGCGTTTCCAAACGATATACAGTGTTCATATGCACAGCTTTCGGGGTCACGTATCTGAGTTAAGTCGAACCCATCCATCTTGACCACATTCATTCTAAGAGATCACAAAAGCGAAAATTAGTTTTCTATTCGTCCTGGTCAAAATATGTAAAAAAATAGCTTGTTCTAAGGAATATCTGTCAGAATCTACTTTTAAATGATAAGATTACACTGCCATTAGCTATCCGTCTACTAGTTCGTCTCTTAACTGTCCATTACTACGTCAATTGAGTGAAGTCAAACTTTGCTAGAGGGAAGCCCCGTGGTAATTCATCTGGAGAATTTCGATATCCCACTAAAATTTGCAGGAAGTGGAGGTGTGAAACAATAATCACTGGTAGCCATGGTTACTACCATCAAGATTGAACCTGCTTATGGCTATCAACAGGTCCTTTCCACTCTGCCCCTTGGATTTACATCGGCATCAGTGACTTGCGAGCAGCACCACACTCCTGAAGTTTGCTGACTATGTGAAGGAATTTCGTGGCTCAGTCAACGTTCACCAGCAATCCATTTCGGGCACCAGCCAGTCTGTCTTTGTCATCAGATTTGGTTTGTCCCACGTAGACCCCAGTACAGGCTTCTGCTGAGTCCACAAAGAGTCCTTAGAGCGTTTCTTCCCGTTCACGGCACTTTTTCTTCTATATGCCATGCAATGCTTCATGTGCACTGCTTGCTCAAAAAACTTTATTCCGTCAACCGAGTAAATAAACAGTTGATAGAGACACAAGTCGAAATCTCGTTCGTTGTACCCAAAAGATTAGTTCTGCTGTATTTAGCTGCCTCATGACATTCAATTCCCTTAGACAGACGAGTTAATGCTGTAACTCCGGAAACTTGTAGAATACACGCTTTCGAAGATGTGCATGATAGGTTAAGTGGGCATTTCCGCATTTTCAGTCCGTACAGCGCGAACAGCTTTGGGGGTAGGCAACTCTCTGTTCCACTGTCCAGCCGTTGTGCAACGGGGATTATCCAGCCTGGTCACCATAGGTAGGCCAGCCGGTTGTTTCACTACTCTGGATTAGGGTCGGCTAGCTTAAGTCACTCTAAAGGCCGCCTAAGTGGTGCTAAAAGGCTCTTCTCCAACGGCATAAACGTTCACTTGTGTTCGTTACGATTTACACGTCTTTTTATAATCTGTCAGCCGGAATCAGGTGTCTTCAAATCCGACAAAGACTTCATTGTGTCAGTGGCGATAAGCGTTTATAACACTGATTCCTCACCTTCCACAGGTGCTTCAGAAAGTTAAAACTGAAACTTCTGAGGTGGTTTTGATCCGTTTCACCTATCACGTCCTTGATTGTTTGACAAACATCGAATTTATCTCTGGGATGAAGGCAGATGAAGAGTTTCTACCGGACTAATCTCTCCAGCGTTCTTGCTTTAGTTTGATTGCATCCAGAGCATTTACATCCGTATGCGTCCATATATAGTTCTCCAGGCTTAAGAGTTGATTATCCAACAACCTTCGCGATGATGCTTCAAAAAAGTTCGACGAAGTCCTCTGACTACTCAATTTTCTTGCACTCAGCTTGCCTGGACTTTTTCGTAGTCCAAAACATGGTAGCAAGATGCGACCTTTGTCGGGTTCAAACTCATGATCCGCATTGGAATCAGGTCCAATAGCCACTTTTTGATAAGTAAATCACTGTGTTTTTTGTCGGACATAATCTCATGTGTGTGTTTTTGCTTAATTTTCGGATGATCTCAAGTATTAAGAATACCCGTCCCACAGTGAGCCACGTGTTTAATAGTATGAGTTCTAGTATTGCACACATCGTCACTAACTGGCTATAGCACCGTCTGCTTAACTGATTGCAAAGGGTCTTACTATCTTCTTTTAGGTTTCCGCGTTCTTGCCAACGCGAGTATCCAGGACACACAACAGGGGAGGTTGGTTAGTTAAAGATGCCTGATCAGGTTAGACTGTTAATCTGCTCATACCTACGGAGCACTTACGAGCTGATAATGAGGAGGACTTTATCTTGAACAGCCGTAACCACATGGTCATCATTGTTGAGTTGATGCAGTTTGATTCACCCATTATTTGTGTGATTTTAAGCTGCAAGTCCAAAGTTTTGTTAATACCGACTTGCGTTGTTCTATCCTCATTGCTTTCCTCGATGGACTGACTAGGTCTCCACGACTGAAGCTGAATTTGTCCCACAGTGTGTGAGTCCTCTTCGCAACAACGGCAATTCACTTTCCAGGACCACTCAATGCAATTCTGTCCTAGATAATTATCGTGTTCCAGTTTCTAAGTCACATGAGACACTTCTCTATTGGACGTCCACGTCACCTGTGGAGAAGTAAGACCCTGGATTGAGGTTTTGTCTCATAAGTGAATCCAGTGCATATCGAAACACCGGGAAGCATTGT
Organism: Opisthorchis viverrini; assembly: GCF_000715545.1. Classification (NCBI taxonomy): domain Eukaryota; kingdom Metazoa; phylum Platyhelminthes; class Trematoda; order Opisthorchiida; family Opisthorchiidae; genus Opisthorchis; species Opisthorchis viverrini. Next base: position 127,794 of record NW_008751712.1, read on the forward strand.
ACGGCTATTTGTCCTTACTTAAGATTGTCAGCAGTGCACCTCTCAGGGAAATTAAAATCTGCGACCTCCCGGCTGTGAGTGATTAATTAGCGGTGTTCTTTTCAAGTGCATGTTACTCACATTACTGATCAGAAACTCGGCCGAAAGATAAAGTTGTCAGCTACTAGATAGGGCGTCGCGAATGTGAATTTTTCCGGTGATTGGCAGGTCACATGCTGCTGCTGCTGACTGTTAGTAAGAATGTAACAGTTCTCGGCATTTCAGCGCAGATTGGCTTCACTTCAGTGACGAAATCCCGATTCCAGTTCACTTGATGCTTTCAACAAAGAAAGGGTTTTTGCACTTGTTAAAACCTAAAGCAAATGCTCATTCTTGTCAGCCTGGTATCTCCAGACCTTATTTACAAGGCAGTGAAAGACTGACCGGAGTCAAGGACATGGTGAGGCTGAAAGGCATGAGGGTGTGGCACATGATGCTGCTGCGTGAGGTATTTGCATTTGAAGCACCATTACACCACCTTTCTTCTACGTTCCGTCTATGTTGGAAGAATTTCGGAAACCGGTATGACCGGCCTTTCTTGACAGTCCTTCGCTGCTTCCCACCCAGTCACCTAGTGAGGGCATTTCCACCCACGAAGATGAAATGTTTGCAAGGCAATCACTAAGCTCGGGAGCGGAGTAAACCTAGAAAGCTAGTTAAGGCATCGGAGCTAACAGTAGTTTGGTGCATTACTACTACCACTTTTGTTTCTGGTGAGGGGTTGCTTCATTTATCACCTTTCATGCCATGGTCAAACTTGAAGAACTTGGGTTTCATCTGACAGGACCATTGCTGCACTGAAGCTCGGCCACTAAGAGTGATATCTTACGAATTGTTTGAGCCTTTGTGAAGTGATCGTTTGTGGGCTTGTCGGCTACGCAAACCACACAGTTGTAAGTGCTGTACAAACTAATACACTCAAGATTTTCTGCGAGAATAAAGATGCTTTTTATTAGAACATTCTTGTTCATTCCGTAGTTTCGGACGAGAACTAAAGAACTGGTGACGTCGTGGAAAATACAACTTCATTATCCTTTGCATAATGCCTAGAGTTTATTCTCAGAGAGAAATAGCAAGAATCTGAAGAACGTGACCCAACGTAACTCCTAAAGTTGGACGACCGTTTTCGAGAGGGAGGATAGGTTAACTGTGTGCAAACCAGGTTGATGACCGTTTTCAACTCTTGCATCCAAGCAACTGCGGCATCTTGTTCGACTGGTTGATTGAAATTGTTTCCACCATTCAGCTTTCCACTGATTCCTTTCTATCCTCCTAGAAATATACTTTTCAGAACCGTGGTTAATGTTTTGTCATTTGCCTTCTGTTCAGGTGGATTTATGTGCGTGAATCAATTCAGTGGAATAAACGCTTGGGGTGCAACACTTAGTGGAGCTTTGATGCCTCCATCAATTACGTACTCTGTTCCGACTAAAATGCTCTTCAGATTGGTGAGTTCACTGCCCTTCTCTCTTGTTAACTTGTTCGTTGTGTCCAAAGTTTTTCCTATTTTTTTTACAGGCATTATATTGCTCAGTTCCGTTCCACTCCACCACAAATCATTTCACGCGCGTTTCAAGAAGCTCACACTTCTCGTGATTTTATGGTGGATTGAACACATTCTAAGCGTATCCTTTCAATGTGACGGTCCATTAAGCTGAGCTGAATGAAAACGGTGGGTTAGAAACTATCACCTAATCCACGTGAGTGATGATTTGCGGGCCTGTGGATAAACAGTTATTAACTGGTATTTTATGGGTTGTAATAAAACAAATTCGATGGAGCAAGGGCATCATTTTGCCCAAGTCATAAATCCAAGTTGTTGTTGAAGAGGCTGACTTCTCATTTCTCTTTGACCGCCAGCTGAATGCTACATCCAATGTAGCCGGGATTTTTAAATAAAGACTGATGACGAAACAGACAGGGTAATAACCAAGTGTAGCGGGTCACAACGCCAAGCACCAACGTGTTGGTTCCTACATGACAGAACGTAGCTCTGGTGGGTTTATGTGGTGCAGACAATATTATTTTGTTAGTTGAAGAGCAACGGAATATGCCAACAGTTTTGTGAAAGATTGGAGCTTTCAGAATGTGCATTTCTAGTCTGCGATTTCTAATCTGTTAACACACCTATGAAACTCGAGATTAGGGAGCATTCCTTTTGGTTGACCTAACCATCTGGACAGCGGCGCCACAAGGATACGGGCTATTTGGTTCTCCGGATTTCCTCTGTGATGCTAGTGCCCCTTCCAGCTGAGTCCTAAGCACGAGGTGTGCGAAAAAATTGGAAAAGTAGTTCCAATTTGCGGCTGAGGACAAGACATCCGATCCGGAGACATTATAATTTTTGGAGCATTTACTCGAGGATATCATCGTCGCAGTAATGGAGACCATTGAGAAGCGTATAAAGATTGCCAGATACGAGGGTAGCTGGGATATGTGCAACCCGCTTCCACTTTCATGATTTGAAGGTCATATTGATCACTCGGAAACCTTGTTGATGAAGGGTTTATGGATAAGTCCATGACACATGAAAGTGGCTGCACTGTCGACCTGAGAGTGCCTTCCCACCTGGGTTCCACACGTGATTCCCTTGTACCTGGGTGAAACAACACGTCACCAAGCATATTACAATCTTACTGGCCAGATTGGTTCTGTGTCTTTGAAAGGTGAGCTTGTTCTAGATAGACACCGTTAAGCGTATGAGGAAGGTGTTCCCGACCAGCTCGTACTCCAACTTGTTTCCCGGCTGTGTTTATTCCAAAGGCGTTTAAAAAGTCTTATGTTGCTGGCTTAAAACGGACAGTTCATTTGCTCTGGCGATATTTTATTTCCCAAATGTTACTCCTTAATCAAACTACCGTCCTAAACCCACTTGCATTCAGTGGATGCTATATTCAAAGTACTGTGTAGTTTTAGTGGCTCCCATCCCGCAAAAATCAGTTTTCCTAGGGTTCACAACTTCCCACCTTCAGTGGCTGAAATCCCTGGAAGTTGGACGATACCAACTCAGTGCGAATTGATGAGAAATAATCTTTTCGACAGTGATTTGTTGTTTTTCAAGCTTCGTTAGCTTATCGGATTGTGGTCTTGATTGTTTCCCTTTTTTATACCACACAGCAGTTCTGCTGAATACAAAGGGAAGAATCGGAGGGGTGAATTCCTTTTGCCAAAAGCAAGCCCCCGAAATGATTTCTTGGAGAGTATCCTATGATGCAGCAAGCTTTTCGAACCGAACACTGCTCCACTAAGTGTATATACAGCTTCAAATTACTTCGATGCTCCAAAGGTGCCTGTGACGGTACACAACGGCCAAGTTTGTTATTCCGGCGTCATTTACCAGGATCACATCCAGCTACCGAAAAAGACACATTATTGTACTAGATTAAATACCGGATTTTGTGAATCCTGAGGGGGAATTATCTCCTTTGATAGTATTTGTTCAAGAAAAGGCGGTGTCTACAGAACTTAAAAAAATTCCCCAACTTTGTCCCGAAAAAAACCAGTCATTGAATCGTCTGGTGTTGTTTGATGGAACCGACATTCATTTTTATATTTAACAATGTAACTGTACTCTTTTGGATAAGAAGGGCTTTCGTTTTCCCATTTCAAAGCATTCTTCTTCACCACGACCATACGTGTGAGGCAAATAAGATGCATTCCACGGCTCGCCGACCAAAATTACTCCCATCCTGTAAAAATGAAATTCTACTTTGTTCTATTCTATTCTATTTTGTTCACGCGAAGCGAGAGTATGGTTTAGCAAGCCAAAGAATTTCTCTCTTTGAAGTTATTCAGTATATGACAACTAGTCAAACACTTGCTATGGTAAAAAAAGCTCCCGTTCTACTGTGCTACACGTGTGGGGTGTTGTCAGCGTCCAAATTTGTTTAAATTATGGGAACAGTTTTGGCGGTCACATGATTTTTTCGTAGTTCGAATGAACAAGATGGATAAAACATCCATCTGAGAAGTTATCACTCGAAGGCTCAGCCAACACGTGATTACGTGACGTGGTCTCCGTGATTGCAGGATATGAGCCAATCACATTGCTGATAAGCCGCTCATCGCCGAGGGGTTACGTGTTCAACTGCTGACCGGAAGGGCAAGAGCTTGAAGATCAATGAGTTATGTGAAATGTGCACTTCTGATGATTCCAAAAGGAAGATGAAACTGTTTTACCGAGCTCCGCGACTTTTTAGCGCAGACTAACTTCACTTACATGATAAAACTCCCATTAGAACTTGATTTTCAGCCCATGTATGATATCACAGGGGCAAGCTAATGAGGGGGCATTTTTAAATATCTCAGTTGCCACTCAGTCCACATATAAAGGGACTGGCTAGCTGTACTCCAGCAAAGGATGTATAATTCATCAAAACCTCAGAAGATACAAACCGCAAGCATCTGGTTCCTCACTTTCAGGATCGCTCGAGTGTTTAGTTCAACCGAATTTGGTCTGTTTTTTTCTATTTACGCAGACACTCTCTAGCTGTTTTAGTTTTTGGGTACATTCTGTACTTGTCGACAATTTTTTTAGCAATCAGGGCATGTTTACCCAGCGTTTAGCTTTGAGGAAAACAATCAACAAAAAGTCAAACAACATTTTGTCCTTGGCTTTCCGCTGTTATTTTTTCATTCCTTCACGGAGAGGGAATCAACTGCTGCAAGGCGGCTAAACACCGGAAGGGCGCTACAGCTGAACAATTTTAATTTTTAAAAAATAAAAACATCTCTCATTGCGAAAGCAACAGCGCTTGTCACACGCTTGGGAGTATGATCAAACAATTTCCACTGTCTTATTCATCCCAAGCTGACTGAGTAAAGTGTCACTGATTTAAATTTATCACCTTAAAGTATTATTGATATAGTTGGAAATGAACCGTAAGACCCTTATTAGAAACACTGTTATCCACTTAGTAGTGAATGTGATACCAGATCGAAGGTGGGTTTTGCTAAGAGCTAACTGTAATCAAGAAGCGTCCGTGCTTTTGAGGTGATATTCATTCCACGTCTTTTGGATGCCGTTACAAAGTACAAAATACACAATAAACCTTGTTCAGCTATTCACATAAGCAGCATTAGCCGGGTGATCCTGAGTAGTGATCAACAGCCTGGATATGGTAATACCAGCGGTGTAATCTAGTGAAAGTTGATAAATTTGGCCCACTTATGACGTCTTCCGGTTTGAAAATTTGTCACCGGGGGTAGACCGGAACCAATCGAACTAGATCTAACTACTGCAGTAACAATATCATTGAATTCTCGTAAATTCTCGGACTCAGTTTACTTCTGACAATGATTCCTATAGAAAACCATTTAGAAACCCGACTTCAGAACCGCTGGAATACGTGAGCAAAAAACCGAGGATGTATGGATGAGTTTCTGGCTTATCCATGGTTAGGTTGAATCGCAGCCAAAGCTGACGCAATACACTACTTATAAGGTTTGCCCTTCTTTCGGCTCATCAGGTGGGAGCAGCCCCCGTGTTTTTGTTCTACGTGACACAAAATTCCGCGAAATTAGCGCAATACACTCATTTACAATGCCGTTTGTGACGTCTTGCGCGTGTGGTATAATGATACATACTNCTAGATCTAACTACTGCAGTAACAATATCATTGAATTCTCGTAAATTCTCGGATTCAGTTTACTCTGACAATGCATTCCTATAGAAAACCATTTAGAAACCCGACTTCAGAACCGCTGGAATACGTGAGCAAAAAACCGAGGATGTATGGATGAGTTTCGGGCTTATCCATGATTAGGTTGAATCGCAGCCAAAGCTGACGCAATACACTACTTATAAGGTTTGCCCTTCTTTCGGCTCATCAGGTGGGAGCAGCCCCCGTGTTTTTGTTCTACGTGACACAAAATTCCGCGAAATGAGCGCAATACACTCATTTACAATGCCGTTTGTGACGTCTTGCGCGTGTGGAATAATGATACTATGATATTATTATTACTATTATTATATATATTATATATATTATATATATTATTATTACTATGATACTATTCGACTAAACGTGCTGCATACAGACCATCCCACGGTACGATATTCTGGGTATCGCAGTACCATTTCTCGAATGAGAATACTCACAAGGTTTGTGAACATCCTTTGAAAGCCCGCGACAGACCTCGCCTTCTTGAGGCTCATCAAGTAAGCGTAGCCTCCGGTGTTCCGTCCTACTGGAACCAAACTCGAAGAATGATAAAACTAAGAAATCCGCCTGGGATTTAGTCGGGTCTCACGGTAAAACCAAACTGCCGCGCAAATGGGTTCACTCATTGAATTTCTTGCAATTTGACGGAACCCAGGGTACTGGGCCTATCTACTCAGCCCTGAAAATGCACAAACTGGTCGGAGTCTGTCGAAGAGTCTTCAGCAATATTGTGTTTAGTTTCATTCAAAACTAAGTCCCATTCAGGAACAAGCACCCACGCGACAAAATGATTTCAACAGTTACGGGTCTTCCATGATCAAATTTTCTAGCCATTAACAATAATAAACCCTACAAGAGTGATTTCAAAAGGAAATGAAACTACGAAGAGTTCACGGCAGTGCAATTCATTACCAAAAGCAACTAGCAGACAGGAAGAAGTCGAGTACTCAAAGGCCTCCTTTTCGGGATTACTTGAGTTTCTTCTGTATATAACGAGCAAAAACATACTCAGTTCGTTTTTAACCCAAAATCTGGTTGTCAGCCAAACTCATTGGGGGACGGCATTCAAAGGGAAACGTAACTGAAGAATGTATGGAGGGTACTAAACAGAAAGGCAGGTGCCTGAATTAAAATCATAAAGAATCGCCCCTTCCTTCTCAAAGTTTTACCACTGGTGCAGATGGTTGAGTAGAAGTAAACTAAGTCATCCTGCCAAATTGGTCACGGTGTGCTTTTTCGCAATGAAATTTTCGCCAGAACTACTCGTTCTGGTATGACGGCAAAAATGTTTTTCAGCCGTCATCAGACAAACGTTGTGAATTTTGTTCAGCCATCTCCGGATACCAGACTGACCAATACACAGGGTAGTTGTTGACTTTGAATTTCGACGTTTTTTTTAATTGAGGCAGCAGTGACCAAGTCAAGTGGTAAGGTTCGGTTTAAGAACCACGAACCGCTCAATGTTGGAATTTTAATTTGTTTTGGCAGATCTAATCAACAGTTCCTAGTCAGACATAGCGGGATTTTACATAAGTCACTATTCATTCGTTGTGTATTGATTGTCGGTGTTACCAGTCTGAATTAGCACTGGTGTCTACATGTTTGAAACTTTCTTCCCATGTTTTTCCTGTTTAGTCTTCACTAAATAAGGAAGCTTTAACCTATAGTTTTTGTCAGTTTCTCTACTTTATAGGAGCTCAAAATCCAAATAAGTGACATACCGGGGACTTATGTACAGTCCCTCGGGCTGTATATGTGCGTGAGTCTGTAGATCAGTAGCACTCATCTGCGCTCTGACCGGACATAGTGTGCAAATTCCATAACTCTTGGACGTGCTTCACTTTTCCGGATAATATTCTTTCACTTATCATATGAAATCCATTTCCTACGCACTTAAAATTCCCTTTTTTTTGCCAAACCCCCTGAATTATGCGACGCTGTGATGGAGATTTTTGTTCAGAACGCCTGAGTTTACTGACTCTCCCGGTGTTATTACCCATTCTTAGACCAAGGTGTGATATTTTTCGCGTATTAAGCAATTATTATTTTGTCTAGGGAAATATTCGTATTTGGTTGTACTACTCTAAAAGGAGAACTATATATATAACATTAACATATGCTGTCCTGAGTTCTTGTTGGAAAATTGGTTGTTGCTGACGGGGTACTTGTATTTGAAACCTTCCGCACAAAACGTAGCTTTCGTTTAGCAGAAGATGTGAAAATCAGAAAGTTTGTCAGTGCCTTCTGGTTTGGAAGAACGCTCACAGAACTGACCAGAATCGCTACCTAGTGTAGCATTTCATCCAGTTCTTCAATACTGTTTGACATGGACATACTGGGAGCATTTATTTATTGACGGTTTCACTTGGGGATTGGATAGAAATGACGCAGTACCTGAATTCGAAATGCTGAAGCACGTGTAACATGGACACAGAAACAACGTTGTGAACGGACTCGAACTGTTCATCTCCTGCTTATTGGGTCATTACGCTGCCGACCGACCTATTGAGGATGCTCGCTGTTCGTGCACCTTAACTGCTTAGCCGACCCGTGTGTAATAAACTGGCAGTTGATATGCGTCACTTGAAATTGTCTCAGATCTCCTTCTACTTTCCTACATCGACGCTCCCTGAATATTTGGGGGTTAGCGATCTCTGGTTCAAGGTGAAAGCCGCACAAGGCGATTACTGAAGGTATTGATTACAGTGCGGTGAATCAGCTGTAATGTGTAGGCGCATCAAAATGACAGACATGCTCAGTAGGTCACACTGGAGAGCGCGTGTCCTGTAAGCGGGAGATTGGCTTCCACAGGTCTGAACTTGAACCTTGAACTCCAATGTTTCGATCACTTTACAATTTTGCTATCCTCGCCAACATTCTTCACAAATTTACCCATTCTTTATTCTGCCCAGTAAAGCAAAAACATTCAAATTTATTGAACCACATTGATAGTCTACGCAGCGCTACAATCCGGTCACAAAAGTTCATGTACCGTGGCAATATCTCATTTTCATGGTACACATTTTGGATCTTTCTAATTTTAGAGTTTCCTGGCATGGTCGAACGTGAGAGCAATGTTATCTGGTCTGTCATGCACCTATTGGCTTGGCTGTATATTCGGTGTGAGCCGGTCATTTTGGTCATGTTTGGACGAAATAACCTGGTTGCGTATCATTATCGTAGGATGATTTTCGGTCAAGCGTTCTTCTGATCAAGGTTTTCCTTCCAGAAAGAACTGGATATGCTTGTTTGGGGAATCTAATATTTATTGAAGACTAAGTTTTTCGCGCCGTATAACTTGCGTTTTTCATCCTTCTTTATCATTCGGCTTCTAAATGAATTTGAGACGGAGAGCTGAATCAAGCTAGTGCAAAAAATGTCACCAAGCAGAATGGCTACTTCGTTTAGATGTGAAGCTAGATAGCACCAAATATAATCATCTGGTATTCTTGAGTGGCGAACAGCAATTATCACCAAAGATGGTATGCTATGTTCGCCTGAGGCAAACTGAAAATTCGGTTTACTTTGCTTTCATGACTGACCAAAGTTAGAGCAGCCAGAAATTCCTTGTAAACTTTCAAAAATTTCCGCGATTCTACTCAGAAGTTTAATTTTCCGATTCTTTCCCACGAAACCTTATTTTCAAAGATCAATCTGTTTGTCTTTTTTGTCGGCTAAATTCCGTGAAATTCCTTGCTGAGTGGTTTTATCACACCACTTGCGTTGTAACATTCTGCACACAAATGTGAACATGTTTAGTTGTTAGGCCCAGTGAAGTGTGTATTAGCTTACTGATGGTGAATATACTGGCCCCCTATGTTACCCAATCGGTGTTCAAACAGAGTCACAGGTAGAGTAATAAGGTCGAGCTCCGAGTCCAATAATTCTGACAAGAATGCCTGGGACTAAAATCAACAGGTTGTGCACACCGGAGAGGCAAGACCTAGGACGGCTGCTGTTTGGTGTGAATGGATGGACATTTTCAAACCATTCCAAGATAACTATCTGAATAGAACGGCTTGCTGTTTTCAGGAGTGATAGCAGATCAGGTTATGACGATGGGTGTTTGCTGAGCAGGGTAATTTGGCTGTAGTCATCTCCTCACCAGCTGAGTTAACATCAGCAGCTTGTGGTCGTCTGTTCAGCTATAGTTCAGCTATAGCACCCTTTCGGTGCCCAGCTGCCATGCCACACGAATGAGGCACGGGGGCTGGGATACTGTCACGTTGCCCAAGTCTAGACAGGGGAAGTCGAGAGGCAGAGGTCGGGTTCGAACCACGAACCTTCCGGTCAGTAAATTCGCTCTCTAACCACTTGGTCCATCTCGTCTGGTCGCCTGGTTTTGTATCGTTCTTGGGCGGTACACTGGTGTTTATGCTTTGACACGGGCATGCCGCTAAAACGCAGGACAAAGATAATCTCTCACATACGGTGATGTTGCTTGCAATCAAAATACCCAGCTCAGAGGACAGAACAGGGGCCGCAAAACAGGAACTCATCAGGTGTCAGCTGTTTTAATCACAAATAGGCAAGGGACAGAATCTGAAGTCTGACAAATGCATTTTCATGTGTCAAACACTATATATGACGATAGATGAACTTGTGCCACACCCTTAAATCATTTCCTGGATCCAAATTGAAAAAGAGCTTAATGTTGAAGCAGCCTACCCTTTGTATAAACCGTGACCTGACTTCGTGGTGTGTCATGTGGTTTTATCAGAAACTACTCGAGAACAAGAACAAATGGCCACGTGAATGAAAAAACAAATTTAGCTACATTTCCCTATAGGGCTTAGGGAAACCAGTTAGTTTCGTTTGAGAAAAGTGTTCAACTTCATAGAAGCACAGGTGTGCCTTCACTTTCACAAACTACTCGCCAGTTCCTTGGCCACAAACAGGGAATTACTGAATTTCTGGCACCTACTGATTAAAGAACATTTTTTTGCATTATCCTACTGATAGAAAATAGAGATTAATTTGGGGAGTCGCTTCTCTCCAAAAGGATAATCACCATCAAAGGCTAAGTTCATTTTTTTCCGTGAAACCTTTACTGGATCATTGGATTTATTGTCAGGCGGAAACACGGACCATTTATGGATCCTAGGCTTGCCAGTTTCACCTCAGAATTGGTCAGAAAGGCAGTCCACAAAGCTCAGCCAAATCGCAAAGAAACGTCCATGTTTCACAGAAACAATACTGGCTGAAAATTCAGTAGACGTATCAGAATGCACCAAACGCATTTTTTAAATGATTTTGCCTATTGTTTTCTCAGTATTTACTGGCCTTATCACTACTTATTGCACTCAGATCACCATTTTTCTATCCCATTCTATTCTATTCTATCTAAAGTCATTCGATATTCTGCGATTCTCGAGATTCCGTTGATGGGAGTCTTCTCATAAGTGTGTTTGCTAGGATGTGCCGATCTATTTCGTGGAACGACTACACCCAATTTCAAACTAAATTCAACATAGAAACTACGGTCTTTTGGTCTCAAGTTGTCTGCTGCAAAATATCTCATGAAACAAGTGTACTACTGAGAGTGCTATGTACTTTTCTGTAAAACAACCTACACAGGGCTCATGTATTAGGCACGATTGATCTTCTTCAAAAAGGGACATTTACCACCTTGGAATTATGGTATGGCTTTCGATGCTGGTAAAGTCAAATAGACCGAGACAATTGGAAGGGTTGCCAGAACTCCGCAAACCTACGGTCTCGGTGGTCTCGCAAATCATGTAAAACAGAAGCCCTCGAAGTACCCGAAATTCTTCTTGGAACCACTGGAAGAACTTGTAACAGGCTATATTGAGAGTGCTTTTAATGCAAGAACTTCTAGCTGCCCAGAATGATGTAGCTTTTGCAAGCAATGCTGTCGTCTAATCCATACCGACACTCTAATCTATCGCTGCATTTGTGAGGCAAATGGGATCTTTTTAAGAACCATATACCACATTAATAGGGAGAAATTAGACGGCAAGGACATCAAAGCTGTAAACATAAGCCGTATTTTCCAGTAAATGGGGTTGTAGCAGGTTTGAAAGACATTTCGGAAAGTGCTTTGGACCCGCCTTGCACAGAGTGATGAGACATGGATGATAAATAGGTGCAATAGATCAAAGAATGTCTAGTTTATGAAGGAAACTACTCACAAAGTTGCTGAAAACTCTTCGACGGCCCACGACCGGTTTCGCCCTTCCAATTGGGGCTCATCAGGTAGGCGCAGTCCCCGAGTTTCCGTCAACCTTATGTTCTACTTGAACCTATATCTAGTTGACTTAGGTAAAAGTGCGATAACATTTGTTCTGCAGCTAGAAAAAAGAACGACAACAGACCCGAATGTTTCTGACTGTCCCACCCAGCCAAAGACCGTATAAAATATTCAACCGACTTTCTTCGGCGCGGTCTAATCATTTCGATCATTACTCGCTTTTTAGGTCACCTTACCTCCTGAGCACCAAGACGGCCAACTATTCCTGTTACCCAGCTGCTTTTAATCCTAGTCCTGTGAGAGGAGAGATGTAGCAATTTAACGTCACATCACAGGATGATAGGCATCCAAAATGGATTTTGGGTAGTATTTTAGAAAAGAAAGTGTAAGCCAACGCACGAAAGATACTGTCATACCCTTTTCAGTGTTGCCGATTTCGGCTTATTTTCGGCCGTGGAAGAGAGGAGAAACACTGTGACAACTTAGCTATTCACCCAAGTGATTCGGAGAAACTGAGTGAGAGGAGTGAGAAACTCACTTTCCTTGGTAGTGGTCGGTTCCGTAGGGAATAATATTATTCGGAGACAAATAGGGATGACGCAAAGCAATTAGGTAAAAAAAAGTGGGGCCGTTAGGTTTTAAGGTCACGCTGCAAAAGACGCAGGGTATCCGATGTGGATTAACGAAGAAATTTGACAACTAATGATCTTTGTCCAAAAATGACATCAGAATATCCTAAAATGGCTAACCCTTTTGATTCAACTTTTCAAAAAATAAGATGTGGATTGTTTTAATAAAGTAATTCAATTCCGAATTCATCGATACCGGGTTTACTTCTCCCAGTACAGATGGAGTAGTCGCAGATACAAACTTCGTTTGGTGTCTGACGGTGAGTGGAACTCATCACATACACCTGGTGATGTTACACTAAACACCTTAGATCCTGTCGCAAACTATTTCTGGTACTGTGTTGGTCATCTAGACTGGAACGTTACCCACCTTCAAAATGAGACCACTTGGAGATATACTTGTTGGAAATGATCGACTAGACCTCTCGACAAAATCTTATCAGTCGCGAACACTTGCTTCCGTAAAGCTTTATTTACTTGTCACCTGATGGATGGTTTGCTTCATATAACCATGTGTTTTGATAGTTCAAATCGTCTGGTCAGAAAAGCAGACAAACAGCCAGTTAGACCTGAAAAAGTAACTGAAAAACACGTTGGTCCGATATACGTTGCACAAGTTATATCTCTTAGTTGACTAATTAGTGGTAAGGAGATGCACACGCAGGAGGCTTGAATCTTTCTATTTTTAGAAGACTTCTGTTTTATGCATCCCAAACAATTAGTCCGAGGGTAGTTCAGATACAAATCTAGGGTTCGTTGCGTCAACCAATTTTTTTTTACAAACAATCCCCCTGAGTATTTTCGTCCAGGATGCTGCAAGATTAAACAACAAATTTCGCCTAAATTTCTGTAGTTACGTGATTGGTCCATTTCTGACACCAAACTATTTAGGAAATTATGCCACTCATCATACACGATACGCAAACTTCCACGTGAGTAGTACGTGTTAATTAAAGAATTTTAACAGGCTATTTGTTGTGGGTGTGATATAGGCATCTCAAATAAACAGCGATACTCTATAATATTTATGAAAGATTAGGATATGCACTGAAAAGCAAGTTCCTCCTCGAACGGACCAATCTTTTTTGAAAAAAAAACACCTAGTTAGAGGCTGAGTGCTCTTTTTATTTTCTTGTAGGCGTCTCTCTGGGGCACAGAGTGTTTTACGAGTCAGAACTTGGCGAGGAAAAACGCGCTCCCGTGTGAAATCGGATATCTGATAATGGTAGATAAACCATCAAAGCATCAGCAGCTATTGAATGCCAGACGAAGACTTGCATCTTTTATTCGGATAAACGTCTGTGTATGGGTGAGATTCTTATCAATCTACACACCATCAATATCAAAGTAACACGTCAGATCAAGGGTCCAAGTGGCCGTTAAAAGTTATTAGCTGGTTATAGCGCGGAACACAAGCCAAACTATGGGCGTAAATACCTACGATTTAAAAAGGTAGGTCTATACACACAAATTTTTCTGATTACAGCATGTTGTACACCATAGTGATCTGCCATCCGAAGGGGGACCGACTTGAGAAAACCCGCTCAAACTGATAGAGTGATCGAATGCGTACCGCAGTATGTCAGTTTGACATTCATTCACAAAATAATAGCTATCCCATATGCCAGGTCTGAACCAGAGGATCTTGCTCGCACAAGGCCACACGCAAATCACTTTACTGGGCGTTAGTAATGAAATTTACGCTTGACTAATAATCAAATGAAAACGACAATCAATGCTGCTCAGCATTTGTGGTCCAAATTCTTTCCCATTTAATTTCGACATGTCTTCTTGAAACAAATCAACGTTCTAATTACCTATCTTAGTTGAGCGTTAGAGAATTTCCAACTGAGCAGACTGTGTCATTCAGTTTTAATTTTGAGGTGTGTGTTTATCCTGAATGAGATCAGGCGTTTGATGGGTATGTTTTTACAGCCCACAAAAATGTATTTCAAGTTCATTGTGAACGCAAAAGTGAATAACTCGGGTCAATGAAACACTTTCTCTGTTTGCATGGACTTCACTTAGAGGTAGCAAATCTGGATTGGTTTGTATAAGCTCTGAGGTTAAATAAATATAAAATTCTTATATGGATGTCGATCCGCCCCCTTGATGGGTTGACCAAAAGTGTTCCCTCATCGGAAAATACCTTCAGAGAGTAAAGGAACCTGATACAAAAGAGCAACAACCACACTGGAATAGGTTCTACCACCGTGCTTTAAATCAGTGAAATAGTCTTGAGCTTTACACCCCTCCTCCCACCAAAATCACGGTGCATACATTTTTTTGCTTGAGTGGAAGGCGACTAAACATAATTCTAAGACAACAGTATAGAACATGAGACTAGGTTCAGAGATGCATGCATCTGCAAGTGTTTTGTTGAATGAAAACACACTCGAACTGTTCAAACCCAGTCACACTGGAACACTGGCCAGTCGTCTTGACAAGCAGTGGGTGCAATGACAAGCAGTGACAAGCAGCTTAGTAATGAAAGTTCAGCAACAGTTCTCAAGAAGGACAATGAGCTGAAATCTTCAGAAATGCAGTGACTGGCCTGAATTTAAGTGCTTTTAACTGCCAAGCAAAGTGCTATTATGTGCAATGTCTGCCTTACTCAGCCAAAGTTAGCGTCGTTAGAGTCGGGGTCCATACTGGCCGGCAATCGCAGCAAAACCGGTGACTTTATCCAAAAGATTTGAATCCCAAAATGATCAGTGATTTAGACTTCAAAGAAAGTGCAGTCAAAAACAGCTCTACGACATCTTGATATAACCGATTAAACAGCATTTGTTAAGCCACTAGATTCACTGTTTTTGGCAGCTTAGTTACAGAAGTTCGTGCAGGTGAATCTGACTAACGACATGGCGGAGTCTTTTGAATGGTTTAAAGAGGGAAGATGGATCCGATTAACCCGGTGTAAACAGACATTAAATTTTTCTGGGTGTTTGCTTCCATGCCTCATACGTTGGGTGTCCGAAAAATCTACTTTTTCTCTGTATCGTCAGAGCCATACTGAGCACCCATTCTGTCAGGCAAGTTGGTCATGGACTGCAAATTGTAGAGGCTAATGTTTCCTTGTATACTAGGAGCAGTCATTCTTGTTGATACACTGTTGCACCTGATAACTTCAGCTGGTTCAGTGGAATTAGAGATAAATCTCATGATGTTTAGTAGAGCTTTTGTTCTGTCGGTGAGCACAGTCTATAGTGAAGAGTCAAGAAACCTTGTACGGATTTTCTTCCTTGTTGGGAATCATTAACAGTGCTTATCTCAGGCAACTCAGTGAGTTTCGAAAAGGCGATCTTTCAGCTAGCGGTTGATTGCCTAACTGTTCGGCCTCGAGCAACTGATGAGCTGATGGATTAGCTCATACTATATTCTGCCTAAATGGGAGCTAGTCACACTGCTGATTGGCCGCTCAGGACCGAACGGCTAGGTGCTCATCTGGCAGCCATAAGTTCGCGGGTCCGCAACTCCCCGAGATATGCACTATTGATGATCCCAGGACAGATGATGTAGCTGTACAGTGCCTCTCGGTTTCTCAATATATACTGGTGTCACCAATGGGGCGAAATCTCTTAAATATTGCCTAATCTGCTCACATCACCATCACACCCCTTAAAGTTGAGAACTTCCGAGTACATAATTCTCTGTCCAACCCCCCCAATGAGGGAATTATTAATCGACGAATGAATAAGCACCAATTGTTTCGAACAATGTAGTGAGGACGACAATTCTATGGTTCATTTTAATCTGCTTCGAAATGTGTAAAAGAGAATAAAACAGAGGACCTGCCTGGTAACATTGCACAATAAGATTATTAGGTCCTTTACAGCGTCAGTTAACCAATGTCAACCCAGTTTTCTGTATTCTTGGATTTCTCCTTTGGTGAAGCTTTCAACAGCACTTCGAGTAAGATGAGTGTGTTTGACCAACTGCACACTCCAATGAATGACGAGAGAGGCCAGGATTGTGCCTAGTGGTAACCAAGGTATTCATGGCGGGCTCACTGATCGGTTAAGCCCCTAGCATAAGTTAGCGTATGAAATGGTTTTGGAAAATGTTTATCTCGCGTCGAAAATTCAGTGGCTGATACAAAATCTAATGGACAAAGATGACTTGATAGTTTCGGCCAGCAGCTGTTGGGTCACTCTTGCAGTGGACTCTATCAAAAATTGTGAAGAACACTGTGTTCCTCGAAAAAAACCACACCATGTCTTTTCACAGAACTGACGCAATAATTTCGGTGTGCACCATATATGAATATACTTTAAATCTTGTCCTATATTATTAACTGATTTATCCTCTCAGCTACAACCAAGTGTGGAAACCAGAAAACCCCCTGCGGATGAATAAAGTCCGTTAGGTGAGATGACGTGGGCCACAAGGAGGTTCTTTGCGTTGAAACCCTACTTGAGGAAATGGAACAAGGTAGACAAAAAGAAAACGCTTTCTGATTCTCTAAAATATCGATTGAACACCTAAGGAACCTACACACTGAAACCGCCCCGCAGTGTTCACTCAGATTTATAGTTAATTTCCACTTCAAACGCTTGAAATCATAAACGATGCTGACAGACATCAATGAGTTATTCTTGACTACTTCTCATTCGAGTTAGAAATCAACCAAAACCAGATACGTGCATATGTAGATACGCGGTTTCGGTGCATACCTGAGGGCAATAAAAGTGGATAAGTAGCCAAGGTAACCCACAGTAGGCCGATGTCTAATGAAATCTCTGAAGATTCGGCAGGGTAATTGAGTAATTATACAATATAATAAAAATTCGGGCAAGTATCACAGAAGTACTTGTTCAAAATGGTGTATATTCACACGCTGTTGAGCTTTGATCCAATTCACCGAGTAGCATTATTGTGTCTCAAATCCATATCTGTGGTCACCCATATGGTTTGAATTGGAACTTTCTGCTGAGGCGAAATGCCACTTGTTGCACACATATGGACTAACCTGACCACTCATACGCACAGGGTGCGTTTCCGAACAATCTGTATTCTTGAGGGGAGAGGACAGATTTTTGCATCGTTTGAGGAAGTTTCTTGGACGATATTTAACCCCTAATAATGTTCCCTCAAATACTGTGAGGTGGTTGATATGAAAACGTTGTTCTCCCCGTAGAACGGTCAAAAACAATAGACGCGGCTTGGAGTTTTGACAATCAAAAGGAATTTTTCAGTCTTTCCTAGTTGGTGGACAAGTGCTTAAGACAAAATTTAGCTAGAATTGAAGAACTGCTATCCTATTTAAGCCTGTTCCTTTCGAAGCTGGGTCCTAGAACAGGACCCTTATGCATATTATCTTACAATATGATAGTAATGTAGGTACCACGTGAAATCATAGCATGTCACGCATGACACAAATGTCTGGCGCCCAGTTCTGAGCGGTACCGTAATAAAACATCAGCAAAGGAACAAGAGAATGATCTTTTAACAGCAGAAGCTGTAACTGTGAAAGCTTTGCAACCGATAAACTAGTTTGTCAAAACTTCTTTAAAAAATGAGACAAACATGAATACAAACTCACCAAGTAGTAAAACAGTGTGTGTCATTTTGACCAAGCCACTGCTTCCTTCCGGCTCCGTAAGACAGCCCAGTCCATCATGACGCAGAAGTGAATTTAAGTGACGAGTATTCTGTCCACGTTATTCTCGTTGGTTAATTCACTGAAAGCCAATCAGGTTTACCAAAATTATTGAGGTGAATAGTGATTAAGCATGGACACGAAGACTGTTGTGTGTTGACAATTTGTCACGTTTCGCACCTGAATCGGTAACATGTTTCTGGAAATAAATATTTACCTTGAATCATCCGAGAGGAAAATCACCCCGTGTTTTCCACCGTCCGCTTAATGGAAACATGTGATTTCATAGAGCCACCCAGCCATCTTTATCAGGCCAATATATTCAAAAAAAAATTATCCGGCGAAAAAGATTGTTAGAGAGCAAGGTGATGTGGCGATTTCTCCTTGGTTGAATCATACTAACTGATATGTATGCGGGCAATATTTTCAAACCCACTGTTGTGTAAACTCTGGTTGTGATATGTATTACGAGTTATTCACGGATAACAAATGGGCGAAAACTTCAGTACATTGAGTGTTGCGATTCGCCGCAAAGGACAAAAGTGAAGGTAGTTTTCAGTTTACTTGGAATTTGGATGATATGTTTCGGAGTCGAGTATGCCGGATAGACTCTACTCAGTACGCTAACTTTAAAATTTTTCAAGTTGATTTTTTTTTAAATAGAACCATTCGACGCCTGAAGGCCGTCAAGCAATCTGCGGCCCTTTCATGATTATCGGGAATCAGTAACACTGCCCATTTAACGAAACCCGCGACCTCTGTTCCAGTGTTTTGAACATTTCGACCAGGGTCGGCTGGTCAGCAGCCTGGCAAACTCACAGTTAGACAAGATACTTTTTATTAACTTCTGATTTTTAGTAATGTGAAACGCAGTATTTGTGCAAAAGATATTCCGACTGTAGGACTGCCTATTATTTTAAGCATCCTGATGGAAATTAACTACCCAGAGAGGCTTATGCTGGAACACACGGTGCGGCCGACACAAATTTGTGCGAACCAGTGCACACGCAATTGCTGAAGTAGTCGCAATTTGGCCGTAGCAGTTGACATGTTGTGAAGGACTCGGTGCTGCCATTGCCAACTGCAAACTGAATGCCTTTTTCGATCGGTAGCCTTCTTTTACTGACGCATACTACGGACTAGTTATATTGTGCTTTTTTGTCCAATAATACCCCATAATATTTACGGCATGTATTTTCAGGGAAAAACTGCATTCAAACGTATCCTTGTTTACTGGTGAAAGCAAGCAAGCTTTCGCTGCGGAATTAGGTGACAATGCTGGAGCATAAAGTGGGTCAGGGAGAAGTTAGCCCACTGCCCGAAAAATTGGCAAAAATCAACGATTGTGCGGTTCCCAATTCAAAGCGGTCTCTACGGCAGTTTCTCGAACGAACAGCATACTACAGCCGGTTCGTTGAAGAATTCAACACGATCGCTGAGCCACTGAACGACTTGCTCGGGCGAAATCGGAAATTCTAATGAACCGGAGAAGCACACGAGGCTTTTGAGCGTGTCAAAGCGCGGATGTTGGATTAACAACTGACCCTCAAACTGCCCAGAATCGAAAAGATGCTTACTGTTGCAACGGATGCAAGTGATCGCGGTATAGGGGTAGTCCTTAAGCGGAGGAATGGGGTCATCGAATATGCCAGTCGTGTCCTGAATAACGCTGAACCGAAGTATTCCACCATTGAAAAGGAATGTTTAGCGATCGTCTGGGCCCTGGATAAGTGGAGGCCATATCTGCTTGGGCAAACGTTTCATCTACAAAAACGATCACCACCAGAGATCCTCGCGGGAAGCTAGCGCGCTGGGCGCTCCGGTTGCAAGAGTAAGACTCTACAAATTCCGCAACAGATCTCCCCTTTTCAAAAGACGCAAAGCGAAGTTGCACAAGCAACACATACCACTCACGTGCCTCCCCGTCAGTAGTACCACCGTTAAACTGGTGTAGGACAAGAAGTTTGGTTAATCCTATGTCTGATTAAATACGCTGGGTGTTTAGTAACAAAGGGACCAACAATAAATATGGTCGCCATGGGAGAGGAAAAAGTACGGCACCCCTAATTCATTCTTATGAGCATTTGTATATTTCTATCAGAGATGAGGCTTGCTTACCTCGATGTCAGACTTTTACCAGCAGTTCATCTGTACGAAACAAATATGGTAAAACTTTAGTTCTGGCAATATCATCAAGTCACACAATATTTCATAGAAGCAAGTGCAAAGAATGTTGGGCTTTTCAAACATGACGAGAATTCTTCCTCCATATTTAAGATTACCTACTCTTATTCTGCATAAATCTCGCGGAGGTAAACATAAGTAGATGGGTGATAAAACTGCTAGTCCATGATTTTAACTTGGACATTTTGAGAAGCATTTTTACCACAAACGTCCTCGGAAAAATTTATTTGTTTCGACCATTGAGACTACCGAAGTTAGTGCAGGATTTCAGTCAAGTTATGTGCTTGAAATGTGATCCAGGAAAAAGTTTCATTATGGAGATATCTGGTTTTAGTTTTAGGTAAAAAAATTAGTATCTTAGTACGGCAAGTCCTCAAGCTTTTTTATTATGTACTTGATGCGATGAGGTTAAGTTTGAAGATTGAAACCAAAGTGGTGTGCGAGTGGATGCGATCTACACTTACGTAGATTGGCGGAAGCCTGGTGACTGCTTCATCTTGATGAATACCAAGAAGGATGAAACCGGTCGAGGGCTGTCAGGAACGTCTAATCGAGCTCATGAGTAGCGTTTTCTGCCTACAAAACCATTTAATTACTTTATTTGTCAGTTGTTTGGACCAATAAATGTTGAAATGTATTCTGGCTTTTTTGTATTTGAAATTTCTTAACCTTGAAAAAATTGTGTCACGGAAATTATCGGTCCTAGTTCTAAATTAACGACTTCACTATCGTTGACCGACAGGTCGTCCAGAGTTTTGGTTACCTGCTTGTCCATTTTTGCCTCATTTCCATATTACAGAAGAAATCAGGTCCAGCAACAACAGCGACATAAATATCACACATTCTGTGGTGATTTACGATTCTGCGTCATCGGCCAAACCAAACGATCGTAGTATGATATTAAACGCCTGAAGACTTACGGATATATATAGGATTTTACACGTGTGAGATTAAACAAAAAAAAACAATTAACCATGGTGATCGTAATAGAAAAGCATTAATAAAAATGTTAAATTTATTTAGACAATCTTGAAGCATAATTATGCTGCTAACATAGCACTTCATTTTTCGCCATTCACAACAACTATTTATTTCACTATTAAACTTGTCTAGGAGCTTGGGGCCCTAAAAGGCCTTCAAGTGTGCACACAAGTGTGAGATGAAAACCTGGTTCTTGTGAATTTTTCGACACGGGTATATTTCAGTAAAGAAAAGCTGACTGGGAAGTACCCATTAATGCTTCACTCTCAGTGCAATTCATGAAGAACCTGAAACTCAACCAAAGTTGAACAATGGGGGGAATATTCTAACCAATTCGAGACACAAAGTGTTTTGTTTATCGGAAGGAGGGGTGATAGTTCAACCTGGAAGAAGTATGAGAAAGCGGGAAAACATGCAAAATTTACAGGTATTTATAGTCTATTTAGCTAACAGTCGTAGCTGGACTTTCACCTAACGAGCTTACTAATAACCAAGTATTGCATGTGGAAATAATAGAGAAAACATTATTGAGAAGCCACAATAGGGGCAGAGTTTGAATTTTGACTGAGCATGGGGAAATAAAGTATGTATAGAGTATGCATGTAATGTATATGCGTAAAGAGGTTGGACTTGCCTGACATACGAATGTCTGTTCACATAAATGGGCTTGCGCACCATTTACCTGATAAGCTCAACCACGAGTACGCCATGGCAACCGGAAAAACGAAGGGAAACAGTTAACCCACTGTGGAAGTGCACATGAAGTTAAAAGCCTTAGGAGCATTCGACGCGTCCTATCTGGGACGGTTAGGCCCCAGTTACTGCAAAACGAAGGATTTTGGACTGAAAAACCAGTATTTAGTGGGGAAAATGGGACTACAGAACAAACAACGGCGCTCAGTACTCGCACAGTGGAATAAAACTTTCGAAAGCTAGACGTGTCCCTATTGAACTAAAGCATTCGGGTAATTGGGTACAGAGTACCAGTCCAAACTTTTGAGCCCCCATTTAGGCATTCTGGGGTCTCAGCGATGCTGGCAAATTATCCCAGCAGGCTTTTCCGCCAAAGATATGATTGCTTCAGTGGACGATGAAATTTGGTGAGCTGCAAAAATATGGACGTAGAATAGAATGGTTTTTGGTTTGAGCACATACGCAAGAAAATGCAACTCTTAGAGGTTTTGGAGCTAAGAGCATGGTGCAGCTAATGGGCTCCACAAACAATCGTATATTTTAAACGAGACAAGAACCTACCTTCTGACACTTCAAGCCATTGAGAGTCTGGAAAGTAGATTCACATAAACTTCCGGTACGTCAAATGTACGTCCAGGCACAACATTACCAGCATATTTACACTGGAGGAAAATCAGTGGGAATCAGTGAGCTACTGGCATTCAAAGAATGGAACAGTGGAGAAAAGCTGGCTCTTCACAGAGCTTTGAAGCTCAGTCTTGTACCATTAAGTAGTTTTTGAGAAGTCGGACGGGACTTACCTAGTTGTCATCTTTGAGCAGAACAACAACACATCGTTTTTGAAGCTACATAGCGCAATGCAAAGGTGCGGGAAGAGCATCCTATTGCTATCGTATCAGGGACAATCTTCAACAGACAGAACACTCACTGGTACTTTGAGAATGTTATTATAGGCAGTGAGCAATTTGGGCATTTGGAGATAAAAGCCACCTGATTTTTTCCCCTTGAGTGCTAGAAGTCACTTGTACACAATATCACAATTGCCACTAGCAGTACGCTTAGACCCCAGAGGACAAAGTTAGATGATCGTTCCAGCAAATTGGCGGTTAGGTCTGATTGGACCACTGTCAAACAAACAATGCTATCTCGTGGCTAGCGAAATACACCCATTTTCAAACAAATTTGCTTTTGCGAGAGACTCATCTGGAACCCAGCTGAATCTCTCGGTTGTGATTTTTCCATGTGGCTACCTGAAGAGCCCCAAGAAGGGTGAAACCGGTCGTGGGCTGTCGAGGCGTTGTCAGCAACCTCATGAGTAGTACATTGCAAATATATATCTATCTCGTAGCTGTTTTAAGGAATTCCCCACCTTGTGAAAATTCTTATTACCACGTCACATTTGAACTTTTATTTCATTCAGAGGGCCGACAGCCCCTTTGTTCCTTTTAAATAGCTTTTTGAGTCGGCGTAGCTTCTTTTCTGACATCCCATTCTTTTCGTGTAGCGAGGCTACTGGGAGGATTCTTATATATAGAGCCTCTGAAGTAAAACACAAAACAAAGATGAATTTGCGATAACTGGTCAGTTGCCTACAATATTTCACGGGATACTCGGTGCTTGAAGACATAAGGTCTAGTTGGCCTTTGTCACACTGCATACAATTTCTACGCTTTAATACCTTGGAGGCATCTATCTAAGTTACGTCTAGAGAAACGGTCAGAATCCAATGAAGTAAGGGAGACACCTTCGTGTTGCTAAAATACATTTATTGTTTACGGCACAGATTAAGCATAGAGTATCGTTCGGAAGATATGCTATTACCGAACTAATGATACATGAGAAAAAAAGAGTAAACTGTTTTGGCTGACCTGAGAGAATACAAAGATACCAGTCCAAACAGGGAATTTGTGTAGAGGATCAGAAATAGTACGCGACAAAGAAAAGCAATAATTCAGGAGGAAGAATCCGGTAACTTCTCAGGAACGTCTCTTGAAAGTTGAACGGAACTTGCGGGTAGAATGTCACTTCCCTTATAGATGATAAGGTTACAATATATACGAGGGGACGTCCACAACGGTCAGCTCGAAACAGATTGCGATTAGTACGTTAAACGATTTAACGGTCATTGTCAGCACTCAGTTATCTCCCACGAGCGTGATGATGAACTTCATTATCAAACATTTGGGCAATGTTGCTTACCTTTCCAAGCCCCAATCAGTTCTACTACTCTATTCCACCCGTGTTTTTTCTATGATACCACCAACCGGCAGATACGACGCTTTCTATTATACTTATGATGGTCTCATTTCAAGGAGATGTGATGCGATGACCAATTTTATCCAAAGAAACCAGAAAGGTTATGTGGATTGTAGGTGAAGACATGTACGATCAGCTTGAAAACAAATTATTTAGACAGTGTCCTACAGCATAATCCATTATCACAGTCAGAAATTTCACATTTAGAACTACGACCAATTTTCTAGGCTACAATATCAGATCTAGCCAAAAGTCGTTCTTCACACGGAATTGTTTCTTCTTGGGTGAGCAACATGGGTATTCATTTTTACGTATGCCACTGATGCAACACTAGGATTTCCTTTTTTCAAAAATCACAAGCAGATAATAGAACACCTTATTACCCATAAAAATCAAGTTAGTTTGCCTGTTTGTTACCCTCTCTTTAGGTTCCCATGGTAACATGCCCCAAAATATGGCTGTTAGGACAGGTGGTTAAAACAGCTTTTTTTCAGTGTCCTCTATGAGCCAGGTGGTTTTAAGTGGCTGAATCATTAATGCATTCTCTGATGCTTTACCAATGTCGGTGTAGTTGTCCTGTGGTGGGATTTACCACAGTGTTTCAGACACTACCGTACTGTCTCGCACAAAACGTTGCATTTCCCTTCGAGAGTTTATTATCCTTGTTGGCCACGGATACTCTGCTAACAGTTGCTAATTCCTCTTGGACCCATGGTTGATCTTTAACGACAATGTTGCTGAAAGTAGCTCAATTTACTACATGGTAACATATAGTTCATTAAAAAACAACCCATGATAAGCGGGACAATTGGGACTGTTCGATAGGATTTTGTGCATTTTGTTTCATACGTGACAACTAGTTAGTGTACAGAGGAGTAAGTAGAATAGAGTAGGTATCCTTCGAAAAAAGATACACCAACGGGTGTCTATTAACAATACAACTTCAAGGATTTGGTCCAGTATCACGCTGATAAATTTGAAGTTGGAATAAATTATTTCACAGTTTGAGTGATACTGGAAGGCTGTGGATAGGCAGCCAGCCATTTTTTGGGGGTAAATAACGTGAGTGCCAGGCTTATGCTTAACCCGGTTGCTGACTGTGGATCACCAAAAGCTATGCCATACCGGTGCCTTCGTCTTTTTTGGAGCTCATCAGGTGGAAAGGAAGTATTCAGTAACGATTTCAGAGTGCTATTTCTGGACTATTCATCCTGTGCAGTTTCAGGCTTGGTTCTTGTCCAACTGTTGATGTGCTCAGACAGTAGGCTGATATGAGTATATCTGAGACATGTCCAGTGAATCCCCTGGATCTACGAAAACTTCTGAACATTCTCCAACAGTTAGCTGGATGTCTGAAACCAAATTCTACATCCAGACCTTCTCTCTTCTTCGCTTCAGATCTAGGTAGCACTGATCCGATTCCATCAGTGATCAAGCTATTCAAGTAATGATCTCACTGTTTGTAAACCATCGAGCAGTCGAAGCGTCAAAATAAGACATATGTTTAGAAGAGATCAGGACATATGTTCTAATGCAAGTCAACACTTATTATAGTCTGAGAAATAAACTTTGTGTCAGTTCCCCGTTTCTGAACATCTTATACAAAGAGAATACCAAACGGCCATTAGTTTTTGGCGCTGCCTCTAGATTGAACAGAGCAGTCAGACGTTTTCTAGATACCTTCCATTTCTCCTCCGCGTTATTTCTTGTTCCGAAAGAATTTTCTTTTCAGTGGCTATTCCAGCTCAGAACAGACATTTTTGTAACACACATGAGTTCTCTTCAGAACTTCAGTCTCGGGTGTCTTGTTAACTATTTTAAATAAAACAAACCGCTCATGTCAATTTTGGCAAACTGCGCCGTGTGAGTAGAAGATCAACCATTTGAGCCAAGATACACTCTAATGTCCTTTTGGCTAGCTGCGGGTTTTGATGAATTTGCACCCAGTTTACTCTTTCTTCAAGGCATTTCACACAAGCGGAAGAAAAACCTACCTTATCGGAGTTCATAAGCGTTTTATGTCCCTGGCTGAGCTAAGACTCGGAATTTGATCATTTCACATGCAGGGCAACATCCCTGTGAGACGTACTGAATGTGTTTGGATCATTCTGCCTGAAAAGACAGAGGTTAATGCATCCTTGGTTATGCATGATTCTACTATAAAATTTTAATAAGAGCTGGTTTTGTAACTCAATCTCCCAATCAGGCAGTCTTTGAATGTCTGGGGTTGTCAGCTTGTACGAACATGGCTGTTGACCAGATTTTACCTCGACACCATCAAACCTATCACTCAAGCGTAAACATGTCCCGGTTTCCGATGTGGCATTTCCAGCATGCCTGTAATGCACCATAGGTGACCATCCGGCTACATGAAATGCAAACTCAAGCGTTCTCTAGTCGCATACCGCTCTGCATACAGCCCTCATAAAAATTCGGTTAATATCCACTTATTCCTAATAACTTCCAAAATTTACTTTTAGGTTTCAGGTAACAAAGTCCGCTGTGACTCCTCTTGATTCAAGTAAAGGGCTTCATTAGGTAGGCACAGACCCAGAGTTTCCGTCAACCTTGTCTTCTGCTTGAAACCAAATTGATGAACCCCAAGGGGCGAAACCGGTCTTGGGCTGCTGAGAAGTTTTCAGCAACCTTATGAGTAGTGCACCACAAATACATATGTACCGCGATAGCTTGAATGTCTTAGCGACCGAAACATGAGGCGGCCTGGTGTAGCACATTTAGTTGCCTGGAAACATCAAAACCGAGAGGTTCGGGTGGGTTCCAGGTGAGTCTCTCGCAAAACCGAATTAGTTTGCAAATGAGTGTATTTCGCTAAAGGGCTTCACTTCTTCACAATTTTCCATGGTATGTAGTTTGGAAAAAATGTTCCTTATGGCGATTTAGTTTTTTACAGTCTTTGGTTAAAGGGAAATAGTTCAATTCTTTCCTACCATAGAGGAAAATTCCCTAATCAAACAAGTGTTGCACCTGTGATTTTCGTTTGATTTGGAACTCTGCCAAAGCCTGGGCTTATGGCTATGACCCCGGTGAAGAGGTTCATCCGTCAGCCTTTGTGAAAAAAAAGACGTTTGATTAGCCAAAATTGGCGCTAATCACACTGCTGGGCAGCCGGAAGTGATGAAAATAGGTTTGAGCGTTAAAACTCTAATTTTTTAAAATCACTATTCCCAAGAGGAACGAAACAGTTGTACGGTCATCCCCGAATTTCCGACATAGGCTGGCCTCACTGATAGGACAATAACTGATTGCCAGAAGTGGATAATTTGCTACAAGTGGGTTTAGTTACTCACTGAAAACCAACCTGCAGCCACTGGTACGTGTGATCTGTGCATCTCAAGAGGATGATGTGTAATCGGCCTCCAATCAGCGCTGATCCTTAACGGACAAGCAAACCAAAACAAAGTTTCATGGGTGCCCTTTGCTAACTTTCTTGATGCTATGTTCAATGGCTGCTGTTCGGGGTGCGACCCTACTCACGACCCAAACTCTGATTTCTATTTCAAAAAGAGCAGTTTTGTTTGATTTTCAGTGTTCTGTGTGAAAATTTTTAGGGTTAGTTCAACGCCCAGATATTCTGGTTTGTCTGTTTTTGTGATCACAAAATCAAAATAATCTTTTAACTAAAAAATTGTGGTGAAGGAGCATCCAGGCTTTTTGCACAGAGAAGAATTTCACACAAAATGGGACGCAAGGGTTTGAACAACAACGTGTTGCAAAAGAAGCTCTTAAAAATGATAATTTTGAGAAAACCTTTGGAAAAAGTCACACTTTGTCTAGTCTTGTTGCTAGTCTCTGAGAAAAGTCAGGGAAGCCCCATGAAAACCGGGATCTTTAAACGTGGAACAGTTCACTGAACAGCAACAAAGATCATGTTTGATCGCGATGGTGACCACCGGTTAAGTTTTATTTAACAAAACTTTTAACACAAATGCCCAAAATTAAATGTTTTGAATAGCAAAGCGTTCAGTCCTGAGGACTGTATTTTTACGGAGGAGACAAAGGGACCGGAAAGAGTGCTGGCATCCCATGCTCTGCAGATGACAGTTTGAATGGTCTCCGTGCTGGGCAATCCATTCGGTACTGATGAGTTAACCACCAAATGAGTAGCGTCATGAGAAGACAATGGCAATGCATTCCACCAAAACAACACAAGCTCGGATTTTTTTTATGTGTAGTAAACCTTCAATGTCACAAACTTAATGAGGTCCAAGGAGAGTTGGCAAAGGTTTACATGTATTTTTACATGTTAAAAACGGGTTTGATGGCGCTCATATTTAATTTATTGCAACGTTGCTGCTTCACTTAGTACACTTAAGTTTATTCACTTTATTTCGACCCCGGTACACCGAAGGACTCCACATTCTGACAAGACCATTGTACAGCTTCCTTGTAAACAAGGAGGAGCAAATCACAGTCACTGAAGCAAGATACACCCATTTGCGAAACAATCAGTTTTTACGGAAGACTCACCTGAAACCCAGCTCAATTTCTCGCTCCTGATGTTCTTAAACAACTGAATGTGCTGTACCAGGCCACCTCATTTTTCGGTTGGTACAATATTTGAGATGACGCGATACATTTTACATGCGTAATAACTACTCATAAGGTTGCTGAAAACTCCCCGACAGTACACGATCAGTTTTGCTCTTTTTGGGGACAGCATTCTATTAGCTTCAATGTACTGTAAGCCTTTTGAGAAACACTCATTGTAGAGAGGAAAACTTACACTTAAGGTCACTCAGTTTTAATGAGTATTTCGGACAATTGTTAGAAAACTACGGGATACAGCTTCACACCCTAGTATAGTTTGTATCTCAGTAAGCGTTTTTCGATGGCAGATACTTATGCTTTACGACCCCAGTTTTTTCCAGTATCGCAGGTGATGGAGCCAATTCCGGTGAATGAGAATCAAACACCAATGTTCTGTCATTTACCACTTAGGAAGCGCAATATGGAACATTTTCAATCGAATGCTGGAATTGACTTGGAGAATATGATAAACACCTTTGAACAATGGCTTGGTGTCCGCTGAGGTGATTTTTGTTTTGCGATGGGTCCACTGATAGTTCACCGTATACAGTGGTCCCTAGGCCCCCTTAGGACTTATGACTAAAAACTCCTCATCCAGGTTTGTGTGTAGAGGTGGTGATGTAGACCTTCGTGTGTTCGATCAGAGATATCCATATAAGCAAACTTCGGCAAACAACAGGAGTCACTCAAATTCTTGGTCCCGACTAATAGCGGCGTTCAGCCATTCGGATCAGTTATCCAATGGGGTGACTTCAACAGATATGAACAATTATCTGATAGTTTCACTGTGCTGAATTCAGATACTTGTGATTTTCTGGCTGTCCTTTCATGTTACTACATATATTCTACCTGAGTGGGTTTATTTATTCCCTCTCCTGTTTCCCAAGAAACTATTACCTTACTGTCACGTCACCAATGCACCTTTCCGAACGCGATGGAATTACGAGAAACGTCACGCTTGGGTTCGTAGTATTCCAACATGATACACTTGCAAGCTTTGTCCAACAAAAGTCGCCTTGAGTACAAAGTACTTTTACCCACCGAAACCTTCAGTTACCATAATTCTGTGATTCCCTACATTGCCCGTGTTCCAGTAACCCCTGCTTATCTGCGTAGTGATCTCGCGCTGGCAGATTATCCCCAAAGATTTTAGAGACAACGGTCAAATATGTAAATTTTTGGCAGCATTCGTGTGCTTGTTCATCAAGCATTTTTGTAAGAAACTTTCTGGTTGCATGTAAAATTCCATTCAGTGGAACGTTGTCACTATCTACTCAAAGATGCACATTTGCAGATGATTTACCAATCACTGATTAGGGTCAACACCTCGGCAAAGTAAAGCCTATAATCCGCTTTATAATTACTTTTCTATGTTTGTGACATTTTAGAGTCAGAGTATTCAGATTTCATAGGAGAGCTACGGTAAATAGTGGTACCTCCGAAGTCTCCCGTTTCAGTATCAATAGCACCAACACCCCGGAAACGCCTGTGTTGAATTGGTGGATCAGTGAAAATACTGGGATCTTTTTAAAGCAGAATGTGACGAGAAACTTCGAAATGCGAACGTACAATTTGAGTGAGGAAATAGTACAAGGGAATGTTGAGAAACTGCACATAACAAGAAGATTAGAGATTGATTTTACTGAAGAACGAAGCTTATGTCAGCAGTACAGTACAGTGGGAAGGGCAATAGTGGTTACTTGGACGCGTGTGTGCATCAGTGATGTTACAGTGGAAATTTGGCAGGGAATTTGCAAAAAGAAACAGTACATTGTTATCAGACCCAATAATTAGATGTTACATGAAGGAACGACGATCCGGTCATGGTAGGGGATCGGTCAAGTCTACGGGCGTCCAGATAGTTCAGGTTCGATTGTCGGCCGATACGATGATGCTCCGGTCCGCATACGGCCAGTTGATCACCACAGAGATAGAACATATACCAAACGACTCAGGAACTCTGTGGTTTGGAAGTTTCTGATGGTGGATCATTTCGAAAACACGCGGCCGCCGTAGATCTTGGACACAGGGCATGTGCTGGGCCTGTAAGCCACAAACCTGAACTGTTGTGTTGGTACTCCTACATCCGTGAGAAGTAAAAACCATGCGATTAAGCGAATTTGAAAAAGAAATGGGATGCCTTGAGCACTTTTGGGTAACGATGGATTACTCAAAAGTAGTTGAGGACATTGTATTTTCAAAAGACTCCACCCTGGTTCGGCAAGCTCGGAAGAAAAACAACCCACATCCATCTTACAGATACGAAAAAACATAAAGACATTCGAAACTCGCCGAGAGAAAATTCATGGGAATAATTAGGATGAACTGTCTTAAATAAACTGAAATCAGTCCGAAAGTATTACGCTTGAGCCCTTCTAAAAAGTTGAACACCGGATTGAAATAAATCGGTTCATAAATTTCAACATTTCTGTCGAAAAATTATACACAGTAACGCTAGTTGTATGTTTTAACGTGATGGTTTGTTAACCGAGTCCCGTGATTATCAAAGATAGTTGTCCAAAATTAATCGAAATCGAATTAAGTTCCTTGTGGACGGGAACAAATGGATAGCCTCTGCAGATGAACAAACTTTGATTCATTTAGGTTTAAGAAGGCTAGAAACCAGCCATTGCCACTTAGAATTTTATGAAGAGTCTCATATTGAAAAACTGGTCACGAAACCATATGCCACCAAGTGACGCAATTTGTCCTTCGGGAGTTAAGGAGATGGGATTTCTCTATGACGACATTTGGGTGGGGTGAAACATTCAAGAGTTGGCCGAGGTAACGATCGGACTTTTGAATTAAAAGTCACGTGATGAACCATGAATGACACTTGGAAGTCTGATCATGTCGCCCGATTTGTCTGCTATTGTGATTAACTAGGAAAGTTGGCTAACAAAGTCAAGCAACAGTATCTGTTGTGCGGCATTCGTGGTACTGTGAATGCATAAGATTTTTTCGCCTTGCTTCTTCAAATAACGGCAAAACTTTTGGCATTCCCTATTGATTGCCAATTTAGTCCTAGTGACCTCAATTTTATCTGCATTCTTGGAAGTACTTCAAGTCTAGAAAGTTTCTAATTCCGGTCATATTTTTCATTTTTTTTTCACGCAAATGGCGATTTTTGTCATGTTTTATGGGTCTTACTTAGCTTGGTTCGGTGTATAAGAAAATGATAAGGTCCCGCATAAGGTGCAAACTACGAGCTAGCGCACAGATTGTTTTCAAAATTCTCCACACATGCGAACACAGTTATAAATGGGATTGTTCTTGATTTGTGATTTGGCAATAGTTGCTGGAGATTTCGTCCCATGAGGAAAGCCACTCCATGTAGAGGGACCGAGCAGTGTGCAGGTCTTTCCATCCTTATTTAGAATCATTAACAGTGTGTATCTATCACCAAGCCCCAGAGAGCCTCTAACCCGTGGCTTGCAAGTTTGAACTCGTAACCGTTTGGTCACGGCGTACAAAATTAAAAAAAACAGAGCTGTTGAGTCAGAGGGTTTCTCAATTGGAGACTGAAGTCAGGTTGTTTCCCACTAAGTAGTCATTTTTGATGTACTTGTGTGTGCAGAGGGTGTCCGGGTACGTACAAGCTTGGTTTGTTTAGCCTAGTAGCTAGGCTCCTGACTGCTTCTAATCTCGTTTCGGCTACACGGTAAATCATTCCGAAAGCGTTTTCATCCATCTGTAACAATTCTGCCACAATTCTATCTGATACCAGCAATGCGCATCAGTTTATCCAATAATCTGTCTTCTAAGTTATAGAGACCCCCGAATTCTCCACCAGTGGGATTCATATCCAAGTACTTTGTCGTGCTTGTTTTTTTGCGTTCTTTGAAGGATGCCTCTAAAATCTCAAAAGCATCACTCCACTCTATTATACATGATTGCATCCTAGCTTTTTATAACGAATACTGCCAGCAGCCACCTTTTAACCGTCATATAAAATATCATTATATGTGGTTTCCTCCTGGGACTTACGTACGAGGCGGCACTATAACCTGTTTTGTTCAGTAGACAGCACTGGCAAAGAAGCGGGTGTGAAATAGTTCAGCAGTTAAGGCGCAAATAATTTGACTGGAAGGTTCTGGTTCGAACGCAACTCTGGCATCTCAGTTTCCCTTGTCTAAGTTTAGCAGCCGGACAGTATCTCATTTCAGACCTTGCACTTCCTTTGGGTGGCACAGCAGTTATGTAACAAAAAAGTGTTACAGGTGAACGATGATGATGATAACGATGATGACTTGAGGATAAATCGGTTGCGACTGGGTCACTTGCCGTTGCTCACTCCCGTTAGTGAAGTCTGTTGCACGAATTCCAGAATAAGTTGCTGTAACCAACTGTCCATCTGACCATAAAATCGTTCATGTGTTTCCTATCTGACTGCGGGACTTACGATGCTGGCGGCACTATAACCTGTTTTGTTCAGTAGACAGCACTGGCAAAGAAGCGGGTGTGAAATAGTTCAGCAGTTAAGGCGCAAATAATTTGACTGGAAGGTTCTGGTTCGAACGCAACTCTGGCATCTCAGTTTCCCTTGTCTAAGTTTAGCAGCCGGACAGTATCTCATTTCAGACCTTGCACTTCCTTTGGGTGGCACAGCAGTTATGTAACAAAAAAGTGTTACAGGTGAACGATGATGATGATAACGATGATGACTTGAGGATAAATCGGTTGCGACTGGGTCACTTGCCGTTGCTCACTCCCGTTAGTGAAGTCTGTTGCACGAATTCCAGAATAAGTTGCTGTAACCAACTGTCCATCTGACCATAAAATCGTTCATGTGTTTCCTATCTGACTGCATTTCCCAAAACACGTTGGATGAAAAGAAGCTTAAATGTCGATCTCCGGGTGAGCATGCTCTCGTGTGATGCACTATCTATCACCGGGATTTGAATGTAAAACTAGTAGCACCATACATGGTGTCCCATTTTAGGGACTCCGCCTGAGGGATATTCATTTTATCCATTTTCTCCCTACTCTTGTCTGACTGCGCTCCTGGTCCAATCGGTTGTCGACTCCTAGAATTTTCGCCTAGGCGTTTCATATTTGTGCAGATTTTCTTGTCGTGCTAATTCCTCACTGGACTATGCTTAGGTTTGCTGAGTCGTATGGAAGTGCTGGTAACACATCATACGCATATAGTTGTAGCCGATAGATTCTGTTCTTTGTTTAAATGGTTTTTATAATCTTCTGTTTCCTGTGTCGAAATAATATAACACTATCAGTAACGCAGTAACGCAGATTCCCGTAGAAATAGCACTTAATTACACTTTATATAAATTGCCTCATGAAGCGCATTATTCCACTGGTAAAATGAGTGCACGTGTGAGCGCATCCGTCGGCTGTTCGGATCATCTTGATGTTAGCCGAACGACTTTGGACATCTCTCACGAATTCTCTCGTTCATTTCATTCGGAAAATCTATCAATTTCAGGTGCACAAGCCAGATTTATGTGTTTCTGAGTAGAATACATGCATCCAATATTTACGACTGCGTTTGCGTGCAACTATCAGAGAGCCAAATCGGAAAGCGAATAACCGACTTCCATAAATAACATGTGAACGATCACACTTAACAACACTGTTTGGTAAACAAGTTGCAGGTGAACTATTTCTCCAGCTGAATCAACGTGATCATGTGAATAGATGCGGTCCGGGTAAATAGCAAGTGACACAACTGTAAACCCATATAAACTTTCCCAAAGTTCAATTCTATTTGATTTTTAACTTTAATTTGTGGTTATAGCATGGGCCACCCACAGTGCTTATGGCAACACTTAACACCTGGGTCCCAAGTTCACATACAAATGACAAATCTAAGGTGCGAATGAACTGATAACAGATTTAAGATCGAAATTCCCTTGTATTCGATAAACCACATATGCGAAACTTCAGAAATATTAGTTTTGTGATGTCAGGTGACAATTGGCACGGATAAAATGGCATAAAGAAACGGGATGGTGCTAAGGTGTCTCGAAACGTTGCAATAGTGTTTTATTGTTGCCCCTGGGGGAAACAACTGATGATTTATCAGTGAAATCGACCCCCAAAACTTTACGTAAGGCGTTTTGTGAGAACACAGCAACGGTAATGACATTGTAATTCTTCATTATAGTGAGCGTTCGTGTGATTTATTCGTACGGTGTCCTTCCTTCAAAGGGGATTCGATTTGTTGAATCACTACTCACAAAGTTGCTTAAATCCCCTCGATAGCTCACGATCGATTTCTCCTTTCTTGTGTCTGGAGCATCGATGCAGCTATTCGTAGTTGGTCAAATCATGATCCAGTCACTACTAAGTCTACTATAAATGGCTCAGTAGCAAGAATAATTCATACCTTTCATCCGAGACTTCATCCCGAGCGCATTGAGGAAACAGGTAACCAGGAATTGTGAGTTCGGTGATGGAAGGGTGAACACTATTTCACTCTGTCTAAGTGAAGGTTAATTATAATGCCGATAAGCCACTCGTGGTCAAATGTTTAACTCACACTATTAGCCGGGGGTTGAACGTTACAATCTCCCCGGAGGTCTATGGCATGAGCACTCTGGTGATTTCTAACAAGCATGAAAGCACTGTAAAGTGTTCTTCGGTATTTCAGTATTGACTGCCTTTGCTAGTACAGTGATGGGGTGAATTTTCCAGCGAAATTTCTGGAAGTTGCAAAACTTTTTAAAACGGGGTCTACATTGAACTGGCTAATCACAACCCTTGATGCGCGAACATTTTCACCCACTGAGTGGTGCTATGGTTGTGCTCCGCCAGCCAAGTTCAGAACCGTGACCCACCTATCAGAGCCGGACAAGTGGGGTCACATGATTGTACACGCACGATAATTCATGGACTTATTGCTTTTGTCGTAGTACGCGCGACGTATTCAAAGCGTCTTTTATTTAAAGTTCTGCTATTGCTTATTTACTGTTGTCTCCAATCCAGTATTCGGCTAAAGCGTTTTGAATGGGGTAAAACAGGGAAGGAATTTGAAGCTG
Source organism: Opisthorchis viverrini (assembly GCF_000715545.1). NCBI lineage: Eukaryota > Metazoa > Platyhelminthes > Trematoda > Opisthorchiida > Opisthorchiidae > Opisthorchis > Opisthorchis viverrini. The sequence continues at coordinate 163,595 of NW_008751712.1, forward strand.
TATGCGTACACTTGGTACTGGTCTCGAAATAACGCGAAGTCAATGCTTGTTTGTTGTCAGTGCACTGTCTTGCTGATGACATGAATGTTATCAACAGTAAGGCTTAGTTGTGGGGGCGATTAATTTTTGGTCTCACTAGCGCAACCTGGGAAGCTCACTCCGTTCACAAAACAGAAAAATTCAACACCGGTATGCATACAGAAGTCGGTAGCCTGCTCGTACGAAGTTCTTCTTTGAAGAACCACGGCAAACTCACCAGGCCAGATGGTGTGCAATACTAAGTTCTGGATCTCAGAACACACGAACTTCGATCGATCGTCCCAAAGTTGTAGCAAATCTTTGCATCGTGCTGTTTAATCACCAAGACCTGAGGATTTCACTTATCGACGCAGTGAAGCTTAGTTAGACGATTTGTTTTGGCAGACAGGCATGAGGACTGAACCTTGTTGCATCAAACAGCCGCTGCTCTGAGGAATCCACGTTATCTGATGTTGCCAAAGAGCACGTAAATCTATCCGTACAACTTCCCGACACAGATATTTAGCGTACGTTTTTTGGAAGTGTTCTTTTAAGCGTGAGTACCTTGAGTGGGCATGCAAAATTATGAACTTAAGCGATCAGTCGAGAGTCGTTGGCCCCTCTCAGGTATACCGCAAACACCTAGCTTAAATATATCATATCGACTGACGTGACGAGGTTGAGGCAGACCTTTCGTGAAGAGTTTAGGCATGACACATGATCTAGTCCGAAACTACGAGCTATTCTTCCTTGCGTATTGGTTCATGAACAACTATTGAGCACGTTGCCTTTTGCACACCTATTAGGTGTTCGGCGCAAAATGAAAACAAATTGCAAACTCTAGACTTGTATTCGTGCTCACCTGGTCATTGCTCAAAAGTTGGATGCTTTTCTCGGGCAATTTTTCGAGTTTTAGATGATGTGTCTAGCCGAAGTTATTTACAACGTGCACGCTTTTATAAGTTAATTTTAAATCGAGTCTTGTCTCGCACAGCGTGTTCTTCGAAGGGGATTCAGTAGAGAAAACGTCTGAGACAGTAAGAAATCATTTTATGCCTCTTCACCGAGGTTTTCTGTGAAAGGGACACACTGAACCCCAATATCTTGGAGTGGTTCATTGAAAGCAATTCCAATAAGCTGTTTGGAAATTTGTGTCAGCCATATCGATTTCTAGCTTTTCACAGTTAAACATCTAATTCATGCTAGAATAGCTTTGTAGCCAACGGATTGTCTTGAGTCTGCGAGACTGGTTAAAAATGCATATCACTTCTACTAATATTGCGTTGTAATGAAGTTGAGTTGTGTTTTTTTAATTCTTCCACAAACTGAAAAAATGTTAGTCAGACTAACCCATTGGAGATCGTAGGCATATTCATCGTCCTATACGGTGCGTACCTCACTGTTGAAAAGCGGCTAATAACGAACCTCAGTTTTAAGTAACCGCATAGCCCATGCAGCCACGTCGCATCTGCATTAATCAAATATTTGTTCCACGGGATGGGACAGGTTTTGACTCACACTGACGTATTCTTGACCGTAAGAGCAGTACGAGAAGTCATTGGTATGCGTGGGAGTTCCCTAGGTAGTGCATGAATATTTGACTGATTAGCCGAAGGAAGGGGATTGGTTGTATGAACAAAACTGATCGGCTTCTGAGTGGCATACTCCAACTCCTTGGCTCATCTCAACATAGAATATTGCAACATTGGTATATCTAATCTCAGCACGTCGACTTAATTAAAGGATCAACAACTAGTGTTTTGTTTGCTCACCAGTTTAGGTGAGCAAGTTTTGCTTCAGGTCATATTACCTGTAGGTTTCTCATTAGCATAAACCGGCATATGCAGATGGCCCGCTCTGCTACATAACTTGGGCTTATGTTAATCTACTGGAATTTCTTCAATTCATGGACACTGACCATCTCAAGTGGCAAGGTTAGAGCGAGACGCTAATGAAGAGGTTAAGTAAAGTAGACAACCACATATTCTTCTGGGCCTGCAGGACGGTATCTCAGCTGAGCATTTCCTAATTTCCTAACATTACCAACAGTAACACGTCGGTTTGGACCAACTCCGTTTACATAGGGCCTTTTGTCGTTTAATGTGAATTTTCAGCTAGTACGGTGTCCATAGTGATAGGCTATTTGTGGAACCAGTAATTCAAGAAAAATTTGAAGAGATTCCAAAGTTTAGCTGCGCCGTAATTAACCTTAGATATCTTTGTTCTGGACTGTCGGGTTGTTTACCACCCTGCAGATAAGACACCGTTCGGTTAAATTATGAGTTTCCGTGTTGCAATTTTAGGCAGATCTTTGATTCTCACATTTCACGCATAACAACTCTAGCATGCCACTAAACTTACTAAAACTGTGCTACTGCCTTCGTTCACCAATATGGGTGCAATCACTTGTTATGTTAATCTCAAATTATTCGATTAACAACCGGACACTTACCAGCTGTGAGTGTACTGACATGACAAGGGAAATGTGGAAATTTTGGAGCTGCCGGTTAACTTCATCGCAGAACACAACGGGTGGAATAGGAGTCTGGACACCTAAGTTGACAATAAATGGCGAGTGAAGCAAAACGATGTACTGTCGCCCCACAGAAACGGCAATAGGAGTAAGGGTGCTGGGAGATCGGGAAATGTTGCTGGAGATCTTGTCCTGTAAGTGTGGCCAATCTGTTGCAAGGGGCCAAACCAAAATGATGTGTACAGTTGTATCATTCTGTATGGAATTAGTTTGTGATGCGCATCTCACGAAACCCCAAAGAATCACGAACCAGTGACTTCCGCCTAGCAGTTTAGAGTTCGGCCAGAGTGGCTGGTAGGAATGGTTTTACTTTTCCACTCGCGAAGAGTACCCGCCATCCTTAAAAGAACACCATTATTGAACGAGAACAGTCGACTCTATGCAAAGCTTGTGCTTGGTGCACCAGACTCTATCAAGCCGGCTTGTGTTCTAATCCAGTCACCCTGCAAAACCTTTCATGCCCTAGAAGACTTTATCATGAAACCTTTTTGGCGATAGGATTGGTTAGGTGTATTGAATAGGTGGAATTGTTCTCAGAAAGCCGAGTAGTGATTCGTTCATTTCGACGTCGTTTTTAAAATTGATACAAGAAGCTGCATGTTTTAGTGCCATACAACAGCAGTGCGGTATTTGAACTTGAACGATGCTTCGTATGTCTTTTGGCAATTACAAGTTTTGTGTGATCCTGTCCGGATAAATTACAGTATAGGTACTTACTAGAGGTTGAAACATCGTTCCACCGTTTTCTTTTCCCCCAAGCTTTTTAATCGGGTTTTGTCGTTTATAAAATGTCATATTATGCCGCTTCAGCTATGTTCTAGTTAAACAATTTATCAGTTTGGGATTTGTGGGTTCTAACAGGATAATATCACCAAAGTTGAAAGACATACCTTTTTCTTTTCATTTGTAAATATGTGGCCCAAATGAGAATGAACGAAGCTCGTGGTGCTCCGCTAAGCGGGGCGTGCAGCTCTGCTTGCTCGTATGGCTTATTAAGCGTCACGATGTAGTAATTGGTTAAACCATGCAGATTTCATGTAATTGATTAAAATTGTAAGAGTGAGCTGAAAGTTTTAACGTCTTATAGGAAAGAGAGCAATGGAAAATAAGCTAATTAAATTTTTACGGAACATAAAACAAAGCGAGAACTCGAAGTTGTTGCGGTCTACCCAATGAGGCGAGAAAAGTTTGGGATAAATTGCATGCTTCCAAAGACAGCTATCTTTTGGTACAGTCGTACAGAGTTGAGACAGCCAATTTCTGGAATTTAAGATATTTTCCAAGGTTTAAGACTAGTCAGTACAAAGTATTCACCACGAACTGGCGTGATAGACGCCTTTTAGCAGCTTTGTCGCCCTTACATCGAAATACCGTCATTTATTGACCTTTTAAGAAGTATACTTCAGTAAACTGACCATTTAACGAAATGGCTCAAGCCAACACTTTTAAAGCAATCCACAAAGGAGACAAAACGTCAAATGCTCTACCTCCGTCTTACTTTTAGGGGAAATATGGTTGGTAAAGTTTTGATACGACGATTATAAATGACATTTTCCAGACCAGTTTATGCAGCCCCTTTGAAAGATGGTACAAAGATACAATTAAACAGTTCATTTTTGTCAAATTCCCTTGACGTCAAACACACGGTTGACGTTTCGGTCTTTCATGGCTCACTTTTTGAAGTGCGGGGCAAGATGTCATATTTTGAAAGGTGTGGACCTGTTTCTACCGAACAAGCATCCGTCCTTTCAGTTTAACAGATCAGGCTGTAGCCTGTCTTTGAGTTTGATCAGCGTAGTCGCATTAGGCTGACACGCGAGTCCGTTTTTTGCTACTGGCATTTGTGCGAGTAGCATGGTTCTCTTACGAAATCAACATTAGGGCTGAGACACTCACTTGGGTCATGAGAATCGAACAGCGAAATAAACAGATGACGAAAATGAAGACCATTTGGTGGTCGTTCCCTTACCACGTTGTACAGTGATGCAATTCTGTTTGAGTTCGAGGAAAGCATAATTAATCAAAGCGGTCCGTGTTGACACGTGCCAATCCGAAGCATTTGAGGTAACATGTATATTGAACAAACCCCCCAGATCACCCCAACGTGCAGGCTCATCGCATATGTTATTGTGCGGCAAGTAAACAGGATCGCGCTCTCTGATTAAGACGCAAAACCAAGAGTTTGACTCTCTAAATGTTCCATCCACAAAACTCAGTATCATAACGGGTCACTTCGTTGACAACTCAGCTTTCCCAGAAGGATGAAGCTTCTAGCTCTGTTGTCTTACGTTTTGAGTTCACAAAAAACGCTCTTTTGTGGAAAATATTATGGACTTGACAGCTTCACGTGCCTATTCTGTGGGGCCTGGCACTTGAGTAAAAGAGCATTGGTGACGCAACCACTCATGGAATCACGCCTTGAACCGAGGGGAGGTATTTGTTCACTTTGAAATCGCCTAATCAGTATGAAGATCTCCAACCGGAAGGCGTTATAAGCGCGAAATCCGTGCTCCATCCCAAAAAGCAGTTCGCTTATTTATATCGTCGTATTTTTAGTTGTCCACACCATTCACGCGAATCACCCACCAAAGAGTAAGGCCGAAGCATATGAAAACAAACTGGCAGTATTCGCACACTACGGCTACATCGCTTCCACTCTAAGGAGATCAGACAAGGATCTGCCAAGTCTTCCGGACTTAGTACCATGTATTGTGACCAGAACTCCATCTAGTGCGACGTGACCGGCAAAATCATTCGGGGCTCGGTAGTTGAATTCCTTAGATGCTGAGATGACTCATTTAGTGAGCTTGTTCATAACCTCACCAAGAAAAGCACATAGCTTCTTTGTGAGTAATAGACTACGGTTGTGAGCCCAACTTTTAAATCCAGTTGAATGAATGTATCGACCAACTGTCGAATAGACAATGTAATTGAAAACTGCCAAAGGTGCCACTCCTACGGGAACAAGAATGCTTTACGTTTGAGGATCCACTGTCTTCGAAGATCTGCTCATATCAAAATACAATACGAAAAAATTGATATTTGGTGATTTCTCCTGAATAAGACAGTCAGAAAATAAGAAGATCTGCTCAATCAAAATACAATACGAAAAAATTGATATTTGGTGATTTCTCCTGAATAAGACAGTCAGAAAATAAGAAAATGGAGACCGTTTCGCACAGGTAAAATATGGATAAGACGGTGTCTGCGGATAAAATTGTGAAAACTGTCTACGTCACGATAGATTTGCATGAGTGACCAGCGCTCAAATCAGTAGACGTGGAAGTCTCAGCGTTTTTTGAGTTCACTTACTTGTGAATCCTCCAGTTTTGACCAGGTAGGCATACTGAAAGGATCTTGGTATGCCAGTAGTAGTGTCCAAATTAACCACTTGGCTCTCATCAATCAAGTCATGGACCACCGCATCACTTCCACGATCCGGTTGTAATCGAACCCGGTTGTGCTGCCATATTTCCTTGTATGCCTGCGTATCGTGCACCCCTAGGTTTTCCGTTGTACAACGACTCATTTTTGGCTAGATAGTAGGCGACTTAGTAGTATGGCCCCGTGCGACATGTTCGGATGCACTTCGATGATATGTGTAGTAGGTTAGGGTGTCCTGTTTGCCCGTGATCAACTTTGAGTTTGCTGGTATAATAATATTCCTAAACCTGCCATAGGTTGTACTTCAGTTCTGTGCATCAGCGTGCTGATCTCAAACACATAAATTATAAGTCGGAGTCAAGATGCATCTCAGTGACCAGAATCAAGAAGAGGAAATGCAGAAATGCAGATGGACCTAGAAACTTTATCTACCTTGGGGATGAATTTTCATAACGAAGGTACTACTACAAGCGTTTTGTCAAACTGCTGGTGGCCAAACGATCAAGTGTTCAAACTCTACTACACGAGTTTTGTCAAACTGCTGGTGGCCAAACGATCAAGTGTTCAAACTACCAGCCTGAAAAACTTGGGTTCAAGTCACCTTGGATTTTATGACTTTCGTTCCCTGCTGATGATTTCCAACGAGGACAAAACAGCTATAGTGTGCTTCCTGCCTTTTCAGCATAGACTGCCTTCACTTACGGGGTGAACTTTGCATTAAGAAGGTCGAACAGTTCATTGAAAACTAGCTTGCTACTGGGCAAACGCAAGCTTAAATGTTGAAGTCGTTCTGGCTATTGGAAAGGCCGCTTATCTAACGGAAGCCTGTGGCAGAAGTCCTAACAAATGTCACTCTGCATCTTGACCAAAATTAGGCCGAGATATTCACCACTTTTACATGATATTTGAACATATGCATCAAGAAAAAAATAGGGAATATTGGCCTCTATGGCACTTTAACAGCACATTGGCCTGCGACGTTAGGTGTTGTAAAATACTTCAAGTTGAGAGTACCGGATGGATAATATTTTCAGTACCCTAAACGTCCCAATTCCGACTCCGACAGAATAAAAGCACGAAGGCAAGTCAGGATTAGCTGAACAGGCTACCGTGTTCACACTCCTGTAAAGGACCTAGAAACGATAATTTTGTAGACAGAAAAGAAGGAAGGATGATCGAAATTGCTTGCTATGAACAAAGGGTTTTCTGGCGTCCTAAAATTTTGGAACTGTGAGCAGCAAAGGACATTGTTGAGACCATCTCACGAAGGCCTCTCATCTAGTTTGTAGATTCATTATGTTTCAGAAGAATCACTACTTTGCCGGCAAGTTTACATCAAGTTGAAAAAAGTAGGCACGTTCAGGACGTTCGGTTAAAGGTAGTAAGTTGTGCGGAAGCGGAAATCGAGATTTTGACTTCTGGCTTATTCTGTTAGTTGTAATATTGGAAGAATTTAATGGCGACAATCTATGAGCCGCGTACTAAAAAGCAGTCACCTGTAATTAGAAAGTACCCACTGATACTGTCATAACTCTTGCAGTCAGGTAGGGAGTGCATAGTAGACGAAGACACCTGATGACTTCGCCTTTATCTGCGGTCCACGGTGATCTGTTAAACAAGCTTGTATGGCCGTTTGAAACGAGGCACGTACTAGCGAGCACCTACAATGGTTTGGTGTGGCTATTCTTGGTCTACGGTAAATCGAACAACTCATGGCTCAATCAAATACCATGGTGCTCAATGAGACATGCATTTTTCCTTAAAAATCTCGGATGAAGTTGTGGCTTGGATGGAGGCCGTTCAGGGCGAAATAGTTTTTGATTACATTTGCGGATAGTGATGAGAAGCGGCAAAATGTAGTCCGCTTGGTAGCTGGCTATCAGTTCGAAGAACAGGATACCTTATCAAAATTCTAAGAACTGCAAGATACATCACCGTCCGTTTAATAGAAAACTGAATAGTGATTAGAAAATCTGAGAGTTCAAGTGAAAAGAGGGATAAGGTCATTAACAGCCGAGCCTAAAAAAGCAACAGTACCAAGAAGATCCACAATATATGTATAAATGCCATCGACTGCCTTCTCCATGAAGCATATGTGAGTTTGAACGGGAAACTAAAAACTTCTACCGACCGCCTTTCGTCAAATCAGAATGGCCTCGGAAAGGAACATATTATGTATAGAATTGTCTAGCTTTGCCAGGTTTAAAGGTAGATGGTGATCTACGCTATTTTGATATGAAAATCCCACTCGCTGTTTTAAGTGTGCGAAATCGACAAGTGGAAGCCGCGTTTTTTTAACAAACTGCGTAAGTGTCATCGTAATCGGGGTTGGGGTGATCAGTTGGGTTTTGGTTTGGTGTGTCACGTCAAGCTCTAGATATCTTTTTAGTTTAGGCGCGAAATTACTGGCCGAAAGGTCTGCGGTTCGAACTTGGTACCTCTATCTCGTCTGTCCCTGTTTAGGCTTGAGCAACCGTACAGTCATTCAACCTTCGTATTTTCTCCGGGTGGTGTGGTAGCAAGACATCTAAAGGATCACAACAACAGCCGTTTGAAAGTATTCCTTGAAGAGTGGCACAGAATTCAAAGAGGCAACTGGTGTAGCGATCGATCGGAAATAGGTTTCAGTCTCATTTTCACGTGCATACCGGCTACTGAGTAGCCAAACCGTATTTTCTATTAATTGGAGTAATTCAGTAAGCAAAATCTGAAACAAGCAATTAGGTCAACCAATAACCCTGACCTGACGAAGTAACCATATGAGGTGATCGGATGATTACAAGGTCAAACGGACCACAACATTCCATAGATGAAAGGTGTTTCATTTGAGTTTACCGCTTCCAACTGATAACAAGTCTTGAACTCATACAGCTGCTTACCCCTTAAGAATCATTCTTTGAATCACACCATAAGAAAGGGCACATGTCGTTCAGCTTTCTTGGAAACTTACGCTCAGACTTTTGATTATTACTTAAGTTTTGACACACAGGACGATCGCGACAACGTGCAATACTGTTGTCCTAAGATTTGTCTGATGCGACACAAGCACACACAAAAAAACTAGGACTCAAATACAAACAGGTGTGTTGTGCAGGCACACTTGACCACGGATCTATGCAGGGTAGACAAGGTTTTTAAAGAATGTAACTGGTTGTACGCCTAGCCAGTCAACCAACTAGAAACTATTTCTTAAGGCCGGTAATCTCGGCTGCATACTTTTGACTGGAAGGGTCACAGATGGTTTGAGTGTGGCCAATAACGCAGACCTTTGTTAGATAAGAAGTATGGACCAAGAAGAACGGTACATAAACTGCAGCAAGTCGCCGCACTGATAAACCTGTTCACAAGGATGATTGGGTTAGGATTTTCTATCTTCTGGTTGAGTAGTCTCCTACTGGTTCGCGGTGAGTCCAAGTGTCTCGACACGTGTTCAGATTTTGGAACCAAAAAGCTGTCTATCGAATGAAATCAGCCCAAAACGATCCGAAGACGATTGTAGACTGGATGAATTGGAGGAACAGGTGTCTGGGTAGCAAAAACGATCATTGCTGTATCTGCGACATGGTTAGGTATTAGAAAGAGATTCGCATCGTTTTATAACCTCACTCAATCGAACAAAACGGCATCCGGTTGCTTCACATATCCACTCCGTCTTATTGTGCAACCAGTCGTCGTACGGTTCATCGATCTAGCTCATCAAGTCCAGCTCCACTTGTCCATGCTAACTGAGAGCGTATTTAATCGCAATAGGTATTGCGCATCATTTCCAACCTTATTCCATGATGATTCTCTATTAGGTTTCAGCGAACTGGACCACTCGCGTAAGCGTTCAAATAAATTTGTACTAATCTTCTGATGTATCCTCTATCACTCTGTGATTACATGTTTGTCGGAAACCAGTAGTTAGAACATTGCGACTAACGTTAAGCTTAGTCCATACTATGTGTAGGCTCTTGCTGAATCAGTCAAGTGCGAACAATGGCGAACAATGGGAATGTCTACAAAATGTGGAGATCACAGAGGTACATGTATTGCTATAAACATTTTGTGAACTGGACCTGTTGTCGCACGCTACCTAATCGGTGCTACCGCGTAGCGTATCCAGCCGCAAAATGACTGGCTGCAGTAACTACTAGTGTAGTAAATTTCAGTGATTTTTAACGGTTTTCCGTAGGCTAGGAACTAATGCTCCGCTACGACATCAAAAAGTGGACAGAGGTAAATTCCACGTTCCAGCCCCAGCTTAAATACAGGGACCTAGCCCAGAAGAAAATTTTCGGATCCAAAAGCGGCAAACATGTTTCTAGTTAAAATTTAACGTACTCCTCATTTAAGAGTTACCATCATAGGGTAGGAACAAAATGACCATTCCCCACTGTTGTCGTCTCTTCAGGCGATACTGTATTGTATATTGACTTATCTGCAATTATCTAAATTCCCCTTTTTATTAGATCTGACCGAACTAAATCTAATTGGTGAGTAACCGCTTGATGTGAAGGCTAGCTATATCAAAATTGAAAGTTTTTTTTCAGCACGGAAGCAAACTATTTATTTTGCGTGATCTAAAATCGCACAGGTTGTCCCGGATAGGCGAAATCAGTAGTTTTTTTAAACTTTTTTGGACACCAGTACCTAAAAAGTTCCATCATGAAGTAGTCTTGGCTTTTGTTACCTAAAGAGTGAACTGCTCTGGAAAGAGTTTTGATGATCTTCCAAAATCCTGATTTTACCGATCATTCATTTGTTCATTAAGGCAGTTAGTTAATTAGCATTTGAACTAACTAAATAAATAATCAGTCAGTAGGTTAATCTCCACACTGACCAGTTGAGGCGCGAAGCTGCGTAGTTTCGTAATCATGTCTCGATTTTTCCTTGAATGTGCATCCGCTACATATTTATGGAAAGCAACATGCCGCGGAAACTACCAATCGCATAGTATCCGTAAATAGAAACTGATAGAGAATTTCACTTTTAGTCAACCAGGTGATGGTTTAATTTTCCATAATAATTTGTAGGATTCAAAGTTTAACGCAACTTGTGAGGTACCATTTGAGAGGAAGATGTTTCCACAGATTATCTAACTACAGAAGAACAAACTTGTGTGACATGTTTTCAGTGCAGACCACAGGTATGTCCGCTGTGACTAAGCGGTTTTTGAATGTACGCAGGAAAGCAAAGAGCGTGACTTCTGTCGTGCGGCAGCACTCTCAGGTTTCGTTGAACTATTGAATTTTTGGCTGACCAATGAATGATGGGTGTCTTGCAACTGCCAGTTTGTCGTCCGATTTGTTTTTGGGCCGGGGGCACTATGTAGATATTACTTAACATGTACAACATTACGTTTGGAAACATGCAGGAAGACTCAACCCACGAATCCAAGAGTTTGTTTGAATGACGCCGTAGGGATTGCTAGATGGTCATAGTTAAAACGGATGGATAACTTTACCTCATCGGCTAGATAAGTTGAGAAATGTCGGCCCTGCGAAGCACCTTTTGTGAGTATTGAGAACATCACTCCCGATTTATGTTATCGACATTACGTTTAAGTATGCGGCACACTGGATGTTTGGGATGCTTTCCAAAACTGCAGCCCTTTGACTGAGACATTCAGCGACTTTTACTCTTTATGTTAAACGGTTTTGAATCCTACTTTGTGCCCGTGTTATTCATTTGACCAAACCAGGCTTCACAATTACACCTGGATCAAGTCCCGACGCAAGCAAATCTACCTGGCAGTGGTTTTTTGACGAACTACGCTTTGTCCGTGGAAAGGTGTACGACGTGTGTGACGTGGTGAGTGACACGCTGGTTGGGGCTTAGCTGGCGGGAATTCCAAGCCAGCACGTTTTCTGCGGATTCCAACCATGATTTTACTTTTGTTGACCATCTGAACAAGCTATTAGTTGTAATTGCCAACTCACGAATGATAGTGGAGTTGCACCTGAGTCTAAGTATATCTTTACATGTTTTGCACGTTTTGGTTCAGTTAGACCTTCGGCTTTCTCGGAGATAAATGGTCAAGATGAATTTTAATGGTTCCCCTTCTGGAGAGTGAAACTGGGCTTCTCAGCTGGGCTTGATATTTTTTTTGAAACAAAACGAAAATTCCTTGTGTATATTCAAATGTATGTACTGTTTTATAATCCGACAGTTGTGAACCGCACCAGTTGACCACATAAACACAAGAGGAATTGAAAGTTAATCCAATCAATTTAATTGGAAGAACGTTGTGGATTTTACAAGCTTATCAAGAAATAATTTATTAGTCCCGCTTTAATGACGAGGCACAAGCATTTCTTTTAAGTAACTTAGCAACCGCAATTTTTTGTTTGCTTTTTCGTGGTGGATAACTTGCGGTCCTTTACGAAGAAGAAGGTGCCAACGACAGCTAAAAAGTGATTCCCTTTTGGGCTCGAGCGATGGTCTCCTAAAGATTATAGGATTCGCATGACCTTCAAAGGACCTAGCAAAGTAACTTTCTCAAACGTGTTATGTCTCGAACGGACAACTAAAAAAGTTTTCACAAAGCATGACTTTAAAACGGACTGCTGTAGAAAACACTGCTTGGACATTATTCATACTGAGACGGAATATGGGAGACCCAAGCATTCGCAGTTCTAAACCTTACCGCACGCTTTTGTAACCGTGGTGCGACACTGCACTGATTGTATTTGTACCGTGTCAAAGGTTCCTTCAAAAACAAACGACTCAGGCCAAACGCAGTTGCTTCAGAGGAACGTTTACAGCACGTTACTAGGTTCAGGTTAATGACTTATCGGAGGATTTTCGGTCCCACATTTTTCACATGCACACTACCTGCTTTAGCCAGAGCTCATTGATGAGGAATGTCAAAAAATTCAGATGAAAAGGTTAAGCACAAGAACAGTGCAACCGACAACAACATAGCATGCCCTAAAGTCACATTGCTTGACTCTCCCCATCTGGAATGAACACTCAAGGGGAACCAATTAAAAAGCCCACCTCTTTTCAAGTTACTCTCGACTTGAAGGGGCAGCCTTATTAAAGTGTGCTTCAAGGAAACAGAACAGAAGGACTACAGGGGTCCATTAATTATTTTTTCAAACTTTTTAGTGAAAAACCTTGTTTGCAAATCGGAGAATTCAGAACAATCTAGGGGTTACTCTGTGGATAGTAATCATGATAAAGGTATATACTAGGTTGTGGAAGTAAGCACTCTGCTGCATATTTCCTGATGAGCTCAGAATTTAATTGATTTCTGTTTCATCCTGGTCCATTACACAAAAGTAGCCAGATCAACCTTGTCCGCTTTCTTCGTTTTTTTTTCTGGTTGCATATGCATGGTCATTTGAAGCTCAGTCACCTATTTGGGATAGTTCAGCGGTAGACCTTTTAACGAAGATCTGTCATCATTTTCGGGTTCACTGCTTGTCAGAGTGCTTGGTACCAAAGGAGTTCTAACAGGTTTCAAATGGTGTTGCAATGAAATCTGCAAAACGTGACATTTCGTTACTTTGAAATTAGCCAGATCACCTTGTCCGCTTTCTTCGTTTTTTTTTCTGGTTGCATATGCATGGTCATTTGAAGCTCAGTCACCTATTTGGGATAGTTTAGCGGTAGACCTTTTAACGAAGATCTGTCATCATTTTCGGGTTCACTGCTTGTCAGAGTGCCTGGTACCAAAGGAGTTCTAACAGGTTTCAAATGCCGTTGCAATGAAATCTGCAAAACGTGACATTTCGTTAATTTGAAATAGTGCAAACATTGAGGCTACCCCGTTGTTGTCTGTCAGAAGAGTTGTAATGATCACAAGTGTATGGAAACCGAAAATGGGAAATGTGACCCGTTCAGCTGGAATGTATCAGTTGAAAAAAGGATGCATACGTAAGCGTTGCTTTGCTGTGTTTCCAAAATACACGCACAATGGGTGAAAAAATGAAGCCAAGAGTGCAAACTTAGGCACCAAAATTCGGGTATGAAATAGATTCTTCATTGATCAGGAATAAAGTTTGGCATATGATGGTCGCTGATGAGAGGAGTTGTTGACTTTCATCAAAATCTTATACTTTGCACGAAGCCGATCTGCGCCTGGAAGCCGTGAACGATCACACAACAGTTTTATTATCATTGGAAATAATCTGTAGTGCTCATTTTACGAGTCCCCAAGGGGTGAATTTCATGCACATTCCAATCGTTTTCCTTTGATAGTTGCCAAAACTTCTTCGAACTATCTCTCCCGTCTATGGTGTCCGCCTGGTCACATGCAGACAGCAGCCTTGGGATCAACCGTCGGATGGTAGGACAGTGGCTGAATTGTTTTTCGATAGTACCTACTTTGATCAGACTCAATACACGAAACCATGTTTGGATAAAATTGCAGGAGAAATAGAGCACATTCTTCAAGGAAGTCTTATCAACGGTCAGCTGGGTGAAAAGAAGAAGTTATTTACAGTTATGGGTAAGTTTACAGAAAGTAACCTGTTGTCTGGATTACATGTCAAACTTTCAAGCAAGGCCCCTTTAGGTTGGATATACGAAGCAACTGTAACATAGTTCAAAATGAAGTCCAATTTAATCTACACTCTATGTTTTGTGTTTGTACTGCATATTTGCTTCCTGATGACCGTGAGTCCAATGTTAACCGAGGCATTTAGGTCACGGTTCAACTGCCAACGGTTTGTAGGTGTTTGTTGCCGTCAGTGCACTGATAATATCCGTGTCTGTCCGAGCTACCAGTAGAAGGAGGAAGGCCTTCTCTGCGGAGTCCTTTATTAGGAAATGCCAACGGAACAGTTACAGACTATTGGAAAGGGAAGCAAAATTCTCACATGCATCTTGTTTAAAAAAACTGAGTATCCATCTTCTCCTTGAACGCGTCCTCCTGAACTTTCCTGGATATTCATTGACTGTTGCTCAAATCAAAGCAAGTGCTACAAAACTACTCCACAAATTCCGTAATGGATATCACTTTTCAAGAGATGCGAAGCAGATTTATGAGAAAACACATTACTTGCATGCTATCCCATCAGTAGTATCGCCTTTGCACCAGTATTTCACAGAATTACCGAAGGGGTTATAGTACAATATCAGCCATCGGATGGCATGGAACCCAACATGCATCTCGCAGATATTGTTATGCCGTTTGTGGCATGGATATTTTTTGCGCTGTGTATGAATGCAACCCGGCAAACGATAAAACCAACGGCTTAAAGAGTTGTGTTCCAAGTCACTAGGTTTAGTCGCTTTAACTATGGTCCTTGTAAAGATAGCCCGTAACTAATGAAATGTATGTCTTGGTCGATTTCATATTCTGTGCGACCTCGTACCAGTGTACTGTTTAAAGTTCAACTTGTTTTGAGCACAGGCCGTTATACGGTGTATCTCAGACTCGTACATGGTCAATGTGAGTTCTTCTGTCACTGCGAAACGAAGGTCCGACCGTCGTGAAAAATCAGGATAGAAAAGTGAGTTTGAATTAGCACTGCACTGAACGTTAAGAATGACGATACTGTCAGACTCGTAGAGTGCACAAACACGTGGTCCAGTGTTTCACTCTTTCTGTGGATGGTTAAGAAACCCCTCCCCCCCCGATCCTGATTAATTATTGGAGGCTGCCAAACTTGTACACGCATCAGTCTACGAACGCTACGACCGCTTTCGTCAATCCTCATCAGACTCTAAAATGGGCAGATTTCAGTTTGATCCTTATCATAATGATTCTAATTCACGGCTGTTTAAAGTATGCAAATATGCTTTTAGGTGTAGTTGTGGGCTTTGTATGTTGATTTAAACAATTTGACGGCATAACCTGACGGTACGGAAGTAGACAGTGAGCGGTTATTGAATCTTATCGCTGTCTGAATATCCCCGTAAACAAGTCATTCGTACCTGCCAGGTCGGAGTGAGGATGGAATGTACAAGTTTTTTTGTTGTTCCGCAGATAACACTTGGTTATAAAAAGTTTAAGATCCTCAAAAAGCAACCGAGCAGTACTGGTGACGTAAAGAGACCGCACTGGTAGTGACAATATCTTCTTGAGTAACGTCGTTTGGAGAGGTTTATGGAAGCAGCTAAGAAACATTTAAGACTATTGCCATATTTTGGACTTCATACTTATTAGGATGGGATTGTCCTTGAGTGAACATAGCAAATTTACCAAATACCAGATACAGCACTTACCAAATTGTGACAATATTTACTTTTATTCTGCATTCGTCAGTTCAAGACGATACGGTTGATGTCTATGGTAAGTAGAACAGTTTTTGTGACGGCCTATTTAGACTATTTCCAGCATTTTGTTGAACCACGTAGAGCTACGCGCAAAACCCCAAAAGCCAAATCGTTCAAATGGAAGCTTATCTACAAATGCTGTGCCATAAATACAATAATAGAATAATAAAACTATGCAAACTTCAAATTGTGGAATTACGCCGGCTTCTATACACTGGTTTAGGAACTGCTAATTCCTAGATTGTCCCAAAGTCCACACCGATTCAAACGACGTGTTCACAAGAGAGCAAAACCATCTGTTGACTTAAGCATCACGTTCTATGGCAAGGTCAAAGAACGGTTTATTTTCAGGTCAAAAACAAGAAAGGTGGAAATAGCACATAACCAAAATAACAAAATGGGGAATCGCGTTGTAAAATATAAAAAATAGAAGAAAGGAATCAACAGCCTATTTTTGGAAGACACGCGCTCATGCGTAGTGGTGGATATAGGTCTAACGGTCTCAGTTTTCAGATAGTAAGGGTAAAGACCCAAGTAACTGAGTTCGACAACAACATGCCCCAGGCCTATAGTAACGGTACTTCTCAGCATTGTTCTCGATCTGAACCCCCAAGCTAGCGTTTACATCAAAACAACCACCGAAGTTGCACAAGATATATGAACGCCCAAAACGAAGTCAGGAACACTTGTACAGCACTTCATACATATAACGTAGGTTGCAATAACTTTCTGGAAATTTTGACGCATTCTGGACTTGCCATTGTCAACCGGCATTCGACCAATACTGGTTCGTGATTGGCTGTTGGGTCCAGACTTTCGACCAATCAGATCGCTGCTTGATTTTCGGACCGGCAAGCGTCCCGAATTTTCGGGCTTAGCAGCACCTGACTGCGAGCGGTAAAGGAAGATCCGTGTGGAATTCCGCTTAACAAGGCCAGTGCAAATGTAGTGCTAGTCGGTGAACTTAGCATCATAAATTATAATTTGCACATAAGAATCCGCCTTTGGAATATGTTTTGTGGGCGTTGGTCGCCGCCATAATCGTTCCCATGATCAAGCTCACAACCACTAACCAAAGTTGATGGGTCTCCTCTGATCAATTCCATCCGCACAAGAATTTGAAGTTGTAAGCAACATGGGTTGACTAGAATAAAGTAATCTGCTCGCGCTGCAGTCGAACGCCAATACCTATATTGGTCTTGTTGTGGTTGATAAGGATACGTTTTATCATAATCAGCTTGCGGCTGTACTAGATGTAGGTCGAAGTACATTCCAGGAGCACCCCGTTCTCACAGCCGTCATAGTTCGGAACGGAACTTCCCACGATTACATCCGTGGCAAAGCCAAGAGGAAAATGTCTAGCCTGACACTATTAGATGTGAATAACTTGGATGTCGGGTCGGGTTTCTGTGCTTTGAGAAGTATCAGGTAGACCGGGAGGCAACACAATGGCGACTGACACTGGCGCAGAAAAATAAACAAAAAGTTGAAAAAGATGATTGGCCTAGAGTGCTGGAAGAATAGTTTCGGTTGCAGAAGCTGCCAGAGTGAAGATATGGGTTACGCACTTCATATCAGGAGGCAGACCAACTTGACTTTCATGGATCTATTTTTTCCATGTTCAACTGGGCGATGTGGCGTAATCAGCAGCTGCTTAGCTGATTCTGTGGTGACTCCATTAGCATTTTGCCATTGAGTAAGCTGGTTGGGCCTCGCGCTCTGAAAATATTTCCTACTAATTCCGTGTAGTGCCAAGATGTTCTGTCTGGTGGGTTTCCAGATATGTCCATCCTTCAAATAAGGCGGTGTCTAGGCAACTTTTCACGTATCAATGGGACTTATAGTACTTTATTTACTTTATAATAAACAATTAGAACGCATTCTAAGATTGACGGGGGTCTGAAAGATTTTGATTACGGAGCCACAGTGCAAATGAAATGACAGTGATTCGAACCCACGACTCTTCGCAGCCGGGGTCAGGGTGAATCATTTAGGCTCACACATCATGGCTGAGCTGCCTGCGGTCATCCACTTTACCCTTTGAATGTTTAAGCTTATCTTTTCAGAGGTTGATTTTTCCACGGATTAATGCGTTGACGAATGATTTTCTTTGACCAGGTGATCGAATCAGGATGTGCAAGATATGACTCTTTGTGATAGAAAAAGCAATCTCCTGAGATTTTGCTATGCCCCAGACCTCTGATTGTTCCATTTGACCCTTTGGACTGAATTAGGACAGAGCTATGTGCGCCATTATACGTATTTCTGGCCCTCAGGTTTAAGGTTTTTCGCGTAAATTGATGGTCTCGCCTATATGGATTTCCGATGGGATACAGACGACCCTGAAATTAGCGGGCAAAGCCTACCTCGCTTCCTTTCATGTGTCATCCGGGCGCTCACTATCAGTACTTTGTTGGTTGCTATAGAAAGTTCTTCATCTGGCTCTCCGAAATTGGCGGATTGTCAAGTCTCAATTGGGCCTGCGAAATCTGGAGGGAAAGCTGTTTGTCAGAAACATTCTCCATGTCAACATCAAGTCTGCCCATTCCCGAAATGGACGCCAATTCTGAATTGTTCCCTCCAGGAGCCCGACCGTCACATGATATAACTGGCTGGGTTACAGAAATGAGTACTGATGGTGAAAATTCCTAAGGTGGAGAAACGTCAGTGGCCAGAACAACTGAAAGAGTCAATTTCAGCGACATGTGCGGTGAACATTGACTTCAAATGAAGTATCAGGTTATGGTCACACAATGATTAGTAACCCACGGTGCACCATCATGTTTCTCGCGATAGCAAATGAAATGCAACAGTCTTTTTTCAACGTCGGAATTGCAGTCTGTCACGGCGTAAGCTGATGCTACAAAGCTGCACCGGTTTTTGTGGTTATGATCATGTCTAAGTTTGGCTGGCTAAACTGCTCGGAAACAACTGTTAACGGAAATCCGAGCCAACAAACTTTGGGGTCAAGTGCAGTGCAAATGCCACGAAAAATCTAAGCCCATCTTTTGGGTCAGAGCAAAGCCAGAGCATGTGATCAGGGTTGGAAGCACGAAAATCACCCCCAGCAGTTTGTAAGATTTGAGGGGATGTTATATACTCACCAGCATTGTATAAAATACGGATATAAATGTTATCGGATTTTAGTGACGCATTATTCAGGTTTCTTTTATCGGTAAGCAAAAAATAACACTTAGCAAATTGCCGATAACCAAACAATCGGGTATTGCTTGCTTGTGGGTCGGACTTCCGTAGGGGTAGGACATCAGTGAGAAATTATGAATATAAAAGGAAGCAGTCAGTCAGCTAGGCTGAGGAATTAAGTTTGTTTGCTGTACACCATAGTGAGACTTGACACAAAAGCAAGGACCATTGGGAAGTTGTGAAATCCGAAGGATCTCTTTGGATGCAGTCCTCTAGCCTCTGACTCAAGCATGTGAACTACGTGAGTAAGGCTTTCGAAGTTTTATTGGAACCAAAGATTGCTGAACTGTGGCGGCTGGCCTAACATGAAGGTGCACACAGTAAGTTTAAAGTGCCTGACTCCCAAACAGACTGTTTGTGGATGCTTCGTGTTCATGGAATGTTTTGCTTATCAACTGTACGGGATGACTAGTCAGCGGTCATGGCCAGACCTTGTAACAACAGAATGGGCAGCCTTTCCTCGAGAAAGGGCGGTATTTCTTTCTCCACAAATACTGACATTCTGGTCGCCAGAATAAACAGCTGCTAAAAATACAGTTATTAGCAATACAGGACCTGCTGTTTAATTCTATTTAACCTTCCTAGAAGGATTTCAGCTTGAGAAAATTCAGGTCACATGATGCAGTCTGCTTGATCCTAGCAGCACTTAGGTTAGACCAGTTCGGACGACTTTCATCACTCAGATTGCTATTGCGAACTGAACACTTAGGAATGGATGCTGTCTTATGATGTGTTAATCTCAAATGATCAGCCTGACGTTTTTGGACACAAATGCCTGAAGCCTAATTTATATAACAAAAGGTCTATCAGTTTGAAACAGCAGCGAAGTGGACAGACTTCCAATAGATTCAGTAGCTCAAAACTGTGGGATTTCAAGACAGTTACTTTTGAGACAGACCCGTTTTCGAGAGATATCGCTGTATGTGATTCTTCTTTATACACATGCGCTAGCTACATCCTATTGGGTCAGTTTTGCAGCTGTCTCATCAAGCAGAAATGTATAAACAATACCCACATTAGCAATATATGTCCCATAAATATATTTTACCCAAATTAGGATATTACGATTGCGTCTGACTGAAATGCCTGATGTTATGGAATCCCTAACGATACACCGGTGGATCAAACATTTCACCGAATCATATCGCTCGATTGGTGAATGATGGGCAACACTCAGGATTGACCAATGAACATTTCCCAAGTCATGTGTTCTTTTTCTAGATACACTAATTGCGTGTTCGAATTTTATTGAGATATTCAGCCCTCTTAATAACTTCGCAGCCAGTTCGGCTCAACAGTTTACCCTACTACAAAGTACCAAAAAGGTCGCGTAAATGAATTTTCCTGAGTGAGTTCGAACTCACGGCTTTCTTATTGCCATAAAAAGTGGGAATAATTTGCGAAATACACTCATTTGCGAACTAATTTGGTTTTTCGAGAAACTCACCTGGAATCCAGTAAGTAGAACATGAGGTTGACGGAAACTTGGGGACTGCGCCTACCTGAGGAGCCCCAACAAGGGCGAAACTGGTCGTGGGCTGTCGACGAATTTTCAGCAACCCTATGGAGAACATACTGTATCGCGATCTCTGGGAATAATTTGCTTTCCACGATTAATGAACCCCTATAGCCAGTTGCTTTCCTGGTAGTCAGTTAAGGGAACCGATAGATGATGACAATTGGGAAATATTTGGCCCGTATAATCACGTGGCTAACGCCTTGAAGATGTGAATGTTACCGCGACCGACCTGCGAAAGTGTTCTTCATCCAGATGGAGTGTTTCTTGAGTGATAATTTTGGATACTGTTCGGTTCCTCCGATAGATCATTTCGTTGTTTTTTGTTTACAGAGGTTATCTGGGGGTAAACTTGATACGGTTATTTCCTTTCCACTACACTACCCATAGTTAAATGATATCCTTAGCTTGATTTTCGAAGCAAAACCTACATTGCGATTGGTGTTTTGTAGCCTAACTTCTCAGTCACTGGATATTTGTCGTCAGGATCAAGGTAGTTGGAATAACAAAGGCTGTTTTCTGCCACTCGGTGGTCAACTTCTGGCCGGTTGTTCGATTGACCGAAGTATGACGGCACGTCTCTGGGTTGAAGCTGACATGAGCCAGTCATGACGTTGGTTGATGCTTCTAAGCCGAAGCAAGAGAGCGGTCATATACTGGTGGTCGTCTCAAGTGACACAGGAATGTTGTGCATGAATTGCTCTGTAGCGTCCGTACTGCCCCCTTCTACAAGCCTTGTTGGGCAATTATGAACTAACTGAGCCTGATAAAATATGACACCGTTTTTTCCAGCTAGGTATGGAGTGTATTAGATGAGCCGTTGGAATTGTGAGGGATTTCGGGGCTGGAAGAATTCTCGTTCGTCTGTTCTATGTAGACAGCACTGAATTCTCTGCATCAGGTTGCGTTCACGCAGTAAGTTTGGTTAGTTTGTGGAGGTTCTCAGGCTCTACCAACAGTCTGCTGGTGCTGTTGTCGATTTTGGAGTGCAAGGGTGTGTTAAATCCTGATTAAACCGCACGAATTCACTGGACAGTTTAGGTGTATTAAGGGACCGGAACTATTTTGTTGTTTTTGTCTTCTGCGCGACTGATTGAGTGTCTTTCTAATGAAAGACACTTGATGGTTGTTCCACTGATGTTACCGGCATTAATTTTTCTTGAGTTTTCATGGGAACATATCAGTTTAGCTGCGTTTATCATGGAGCTGATAACAGTTAGTCTCATTAAAATTAATCTAACCACTATCCGGAATAAGCCGGTTCGTGACACAAACTCACATCGTAACTTTCTTCGTTGATTCCAAAAATACCGTCCAAAAAGCTATGACAACCGTCCCATATTTAATTCCCGTTGCGAATTCGGAAAGGTTAATGGGCGTGATGTTGCCAAATGAGTAGTATACGCGGAAACTGATGTATCATTTACACTCCTAGTCATTTATACTCCTAGGTATTCGACAGAAATATATGTAACGGTTAGTGCGACCGGCTACTCTGTTTATTCGTTTATAAAATGTCTCTTAGAATGTGATGCGTGTCAGGCAGAGGAGAAGTTTGATTCACGAAACTATTTCAGTAGATGGAAATTCAGTATGTGTCGCTAGGGACGCTGTCTTCTAACAGGTGGCACAACACTGAAAGGTGCATATAAAAGTATATATATATATATGAATGTGTGGATACGTTACACCTAAATGTAAATGGTATATGGACACGATAGGTCAACAGTGCGAGAGGTCCCATTTAGGTGTAGTTTTTTTCAGGTTTGTTAACAAGACCGAAAGAATCCGCAAAATGGTTCGTCACCTCATTCTTGAACAGCTGGATTATTCCTTTCAGAATTCGTGAGTTTGTGGGATGGTGTTGGTGTGTAATACAAGTCTGGTCTGATTGAATTCATTTCCTCGTGAACCTTTGGTAAGCCGAAAAATAACGGTGATCGGCTGCTACCAAAATTTAAGGAAGTTTTGTAGACCTATCTCACGCTAATGATGATCCAGAAAAATTACCAACACACCTTGTTTTTAAAAGCTTTTTGCTTTTTCTACATACAAAATAGCTTTCAACTTGAATATTGGCCTCCGTAAACCTCCTAAAGCAGAAGAATTAACCGATGACATGGGTGCCTCATATCTCAAAACAAGCTTTGGTGCGCGGAGAGCTGTGAGTTTCATTCATTTGTTTTGAAAATTTTGGGCTATTTATTATTACAAACAGCGTCTAGTTAGACCAGTTTTGATTAGTAAAGGAGTAAAAAAAGTTAATTTAGTAGTGTCAATGACGATGATCATTTGCAAGACTCTGTCAATGCGACAGATCAGTGGCAGTTGAAACAGACAAGTTTTGATAAAAAATTTAACGATGTTATGTGATATACTTTGGGAACTTCGGATCGAACAGAACAGAGACTGGGAAAATAAGGGACAGAAGAACACATTTACTATAGAATTGATCGCTCGCCCAGTGATGAGCCGTCCCGTTTTAAACGGATCTGAAGTAGGTGGGGCTACCCAGAAAGAATGCCGATGGAAAACTTCGTGCTAAAAAATCCAGGAGAAGGAAGCCGGAAGGTTTTATCTCTTTCTTTCTTTTAAAGATGTCATGACTGTTGGAGTGCTAGGTGAATGTTTACACACCGCATTTCGCGGGAAATTTTACGGCGGGTGAATAAGTATAATCTTTGCGATTCATTGGCCTATCAGGCTTGAGGTTAAGGATAAAATATATCGTTAGGCAACTTCAATAAATGACGGACCAGAGAACTCAGATAGATTTTTCTTGCTGAACAGGTTCTGAGCAAGATCAGATCTCCTGCACTGACGATGTCACCTCGATCGGTGATGAAAAGTTTGCAATCCAACTGCCAAGCTCGGCGAACAGACCAACAACCAATCAGACCTACTAGATTGAGCACTGGCAGCGACTCCAAACGTGTGTGAGACAACGTTGAACAACAGTGTATTGAGTGTTGAAACGGAATTTCGATTTGAACCATACTTATTTTTCCACCTGAAATGAGCAACACACCGGCTGTCTTAACGAAACACTGGCATGTATTCTTGGTCCGTGGAGAATAGATGGCGTAAGAGAAAGAAATTTGTTCATAACTTTACTAAGATACTTAGTTTCTGTTCAATTACGGTCAGAGATACCATCAAACAGTGATAATTCACCTGACCGGTAATGAGGACTTCATCCTTCAACTGAAGCCAGGCTCTGCTGAAAAATTACAAGTGCACATCTCACGAAATGAAGAGGACCTCGGACAACCAACTTTCCAGCTAGCTGTTTGAAAAATAAACCCTTCGACCACGAGTAGGTTATCAGCAGTGTGATTAGTTCGCACTCGGACAGGATACTCACTCTTCAATTAAGGAACTCACTTCACGTGGTTACAAGTGTTGATGAACTTATCGAGTGGTAACTTCAACATATATTTGCTCCACTTACAAGGCCAAATTTCTGTTTAAATTCCAGCCCCCCTCATACTATCAACAAACATCCGACCTTATTCGTTGCTTTGCGAGTCCCTATCTTTTACTCTTGAGCTGAAAACAGGGATAACCGAATTCAGGACAGTTTTTATGTATGGTTACAACTTTACGACGAAAAAAGGAGCTACAGGAAAGCTTACTAGTTATTTTTGTTCCTAACTTCCAGGGTTGTGAACACCTATTTGCATTGTATTTTCATTTCAATGGAAAACACAACTAAATCAGCTAGCTGATTTCTCTGGGGAAACCAGATTGGTGTGCGAATGAATTTACCCCAATAACCGCGCGCAGTTGGGGTTCATGAAGTACATAATCTTGAGGAGAACTTCGGAATTGTGCCAGCCTACTGAGTTCCAAGGAGGGACAACTTGGCCTTGGGCTGTTTAGGTGTTTCCAGCAACGTTATGTATACTGTGGTACGTTGATACCACGTAAAAACATAGTTTTTCGGATTTCGGAAAGCCCGATGGATAAGGGGTATTGAGTTTTCTCACATATTCAGAAGTCACCGTTAGTCAAACATTCGCCAATGAAAGGTTCAAAGGTAGTGCATCACTCAAGTTATGCAAAGCGCCAGCCGTAGCTGATCTCCCTTTTCGGAAGAAGCCAAGCAAACAGCCACAGGATGCTCGAGGTTTTGCATGGTCCGTCCGAGAGGCTCGATATTTTGGTTGGTTTATTGAGATCGATCTAACCATGTATGGACTAGATTTAACCCACCCAGGCTGTAAACCTATTCGTTGCGCAACCTAAAGCGTCAAATACTGACGATATTAGATAAAGAGACCAGATCACTTTGTTTCAGGTACGCTGAAAACAGTCACCATTTGAGGTGACTGATCATTGACAGTACAATTTTGGATGCTTAATTTTGAACACTTCAGGTAACCGCAGCTTTTTAGTTTACTTCATTATCATGTCATAGGTAACTTGGTGTTGACGAGGAACTTAACTGGTCCCTAAATGAAATTCACTAACTTAATTCTGCCCCCACGAAACGTGTTTTTAGCTGATCAATCGGCGGATTTCGGCGATCAGGGAGGTTGAACCCCTGGTTGTTGAGACAGAAAAGATGCAAGTGTCAAATTTTGGGTTCAAAGTTTTTCTCACTGTTTATGTGAAGAAGGCGAGTATCTCTCAAATGAGTGCCAGAGATGTGTATTCTTCTCTGGATCGGATTCATTCTATTGACGAGGAGGATGCCGAAGACTCTGATTCAACCATTGAGATAATCGAGATAGGCAGTGAGTTTCGAAAGACTTTCAAAATTTTGGTTGCAAATTTCTAATTATAATACTGTGTCTTCAAGATGTGGCTATTATCTAGAATGACGAAGTCAAATGGATCACCTTGGCTAAACGTAATTCTTTCAGTATCCTTTCGAATATGGTTTCAGTAGTTGAACAGATGACCTATCGTTCCACATTGTACTGGTTTTCGGATGGCAGCTGTGTCACAAACTAAGGGATATACACCATAACTCTGACTAGAGATTCGCGCGATTGTTGGACTGCTAAACATGGAAAAATTGATATGTAATGTGAGAGTAATGTAATGTGGGAGTCGAACATTCTTCTGAAGACTTAGCTGTTTCGCACAACTGAATTGTCTCTCGGACTATTCTACACAAGCCATATTTTAGTCACTTCTAGTGCTCTTTTGGAGTTTCTGTTTTGCGGACTAATTCGTACATACCACCTTACAGTGGCAACAGTTTTGAAAACATTACCTTTCAGTTGACAGTTACGTACCTATGACACAAAGATTCATTCTTAATGGGATGCACAGTCGAAATCAGAGTAGGGTAGTCCAATCGGTTCCATGCAAATCCTGTACGTATCGTTGCTCCTTCAAAGCGGTAAAAAAAGTGTATATTTTATCCAGGGCACATGTGAATTGCTTGTAATTCCTTCGACAATTATCCTCGCTCCGCAATGGAAAGCGAGACATTATGGTGTTCTACGGATACCTAGTTTAATCCGTAACAGGAAGTACTAAGTCCTTAGTGCCCTAAGCTGTGAAATAACAGTAAACTATAAGTGTAAACAATCGGTATAATTCTTTTGGGTAAAGCATCAAACAGTCTCTTGAGTAGACCTAAATTCACAAAGTCAGAAATTCAGCAGACAACTTCGCTGCCTGGAACATACCCGGGGTATGACACCGATCGAAAGGTGACCCGCTGTCCCCCTAGAATAGCTCTTCGTAATTATTATTCGTTGGCCAACGATAGTTTCGTTATAAGACTGTGCTGGCTTACACCAGTCATAGATAAAAAGCGAAATTTCGTTGAAAACTTATGAAGAGTGTTGAAGAATGGCGGAGAAATAGTATCATATGACTACTGTACAGAAGAATCATTACCTCACCTGTAAGGTAAAAAAACTTCACCTCAGGGAGATATTTGGGAATCCGCCACGGATTCAGAGGACTCTATTGAGTCAATAACTTCCTCTTGTTCTCATTAGTGTCTTACGTAGCTTCATTTTGTCTATTCCCCTGTGTACTCATGTATCAGATAGTACTGAGTCACATACATCTTCGGACCACGGAGGCATCCAGCCTAGAAACTCGGTTTGGGTGTGACAAGCTGACATAAGGCAACACAAAATTTCCTCTGCTTTTATATCAAACACATGGTTGGAATTAATACGATTGCAGAACAGCACCCACCGTACTGAAGGTGAGAACTAGACCACACATGTCTGATGGACCGGCTACTTCACTCTCTGCCTCATAAAATTACTAGTAATAGTATCAATAATTTTTCAGCCTGCCGCGAAGTCACTTGTTATGTTTAATCGAGTGGTGATTGCTCGTGGACGGTCAGGAGCAACAGACTGTGCCACGGGCTTGTATGTTTTCGATTCTCCAAGGCGTACACAATCTGGTTAAGTAAAATAATCAAAAGAAGTTCTTGTGGCTTTGACAGATTCTACATACCATTTTTCCAATGCAATGTATTGTTCCCCTCCATCTTAAACTCACCTCTACATTATTCCGCCCCAAATTCACCGAAACTCACTTACTTTCAAAAATGAACCACCAAAGACTGGAGGCACGCAACCCAGAGGAAGAAGACCAACGGTAAGTTAAGCAATCGGAATGGGCTGTTTTGAAAAACAGTCACTGCCTTTTTTGCATTTATAAAAATGTCGATTCCGTGTTTTTCAACAGATTATCTAAACGTGCTGACACACGCTTGCACGACATTCAAAAGCGATAGGATACAGAGTAAGTACTTATTTGAAAATTGTAATACGTACGCAGGGTGTAAATGGATGACGCGCGTTTATACAAGGCCAAATTGTTCTTAACCGTCTAAGAGAGCTCGATTGTGGTCAGCCGAGTCAATTCACGAGTTTAAATGGTTCTTATTTGATTAATTAATTGACCGCCTTTCAGTTATGAGCAACCTCGTTCCGTTTTCCTACTTTCAAGATCAAATACGTTGCGGCAACTCAGTACAAAATAGGTGGTTATTTCTCCTAAAATGCGAATGGAAACATTGACCTTCCAAGAGGGGGAGCGTGTTAAGAGCAAAGTCGATTTCAGCCGGTTTCTAAGTTTTGCGCTTTTCTGAGGAAGTGGCATTTTTCCAATTTCCCGGGTCTGCTGGATTTTTATGCGCATCTGTTCTACAATACCGAGAATAGTGACAGCAACTTAAGCAACCTATGTCCAGGGGCAGGTCTGAATCTTGCGACATTTCCATGGGGACTTGAACTTCTAAACAAGCGTCTTTTGTAGCGGATTTATTACTTAATCATCAGTAATAATCAATAATTAATAAACCACGGTTGTAAATGAGTGAGCTTGTACGACGAAATTAGTTCTTCTGAGTGTGGTTAAAAGTTTATTCTGATCATGTTTTCTCAACGGGACAAAACGACCCCTAACCTATACAAGATTGCATCTCTCGGCTGCTCTTAGTTGGACAAACTAGGTCCCCTTCCTGGGTCTTTGCCTGTCGCTTTGATATCACAATCGTAAAGAAAGACAGGGCCGTTTATTTTGGTTATAAATAGTAACCCGTCACCCATTCACATGGATACTCGTAGCAATTCATATATTTCTTCTAATAAATACTTCAGTTGTCCGTATTGATGGTCCCGTTTTATTGAGTGGAGTTGAGGCATCTAACCCAGGTGAGAGCAAAGCGCGAAGTGCGGTCTTTCAACAGGTAAGTTAATTGCTGTTAACTGTTTGAGTCTTTTGAAGTTTGGGTATCTCTGGATTTCCATTTAATACGATCTGGACGCCGCACTATTCTTATTTATAATGTTATTACTGTCTAGGACCTTTGCAAGTAAGGTCTGTTTTAGAGACGTGTATCTATGCTACAAAAAACGCATTGTCATTTAAAACCTTTACAAACGGGCTAAGTAGATGACTGCATACGCAAACTCCGGTGATAACATGAATGAGTTCTTGATGTATAGTGCAGGCAGAAAGAGTTTTACCCCTGTGTTGGACTAATCATCGTTCGTTTTGAGACTGCTAGCATATTGAGAAGCACCTACCAGAATAATTTAAATATGTACACGCTGTTTTAGAAAAAAGAACTGAATTACGAGAGAGCAGTGACATAAACAAAAAATCAAACCCCCATGTGGCATAAGAGTAGGCGGAATTTTCAGGAGTGTTTCAGTTTCTGAGGTGGAATTTCACTCCCAGTGTTCTGGCTACCTTGGGTGACTTGTCAGAGGTTGGACTATCCAGAATAACTGAAGAAATGACATTGTTTAAAATGCTTAACTTTCTCAAGTGACACCACTTCCGAAAGCAGTAAACGCTGTGGCTTGTGGCCGTAGTTCTAAAGAGTGTTTTCTGTCACACAGACCTGGACACGTGCGGAACAGAGGGAACAGCAAGGAGAGTGGTGTAAATCGGCTGACGAGAAATCGAGCGTCAAAAGGGATGAAACAGGTTCTGGATCACTGGAGGGCTTTTGTGGTCTTAAACGTAATGGAATATTGGTTAACGAATGTCGTTTCAGTGAAGCCACCAACTCACTTTGTGCAAGGACTATGCACAAACGTTGGTTGAGCAAGGTTTTAGCCTGTGGAAATTAAGCCCTCTTGGTTTGACCCAAGCACCGCTTTTCGTTCGGAAGCAAGTAAGTAGCAAGGGGGTTGCGATTCACCGTGACAGATTAATCAAATAAACTGATTCATCGGAAATCTGATGCAGCGCATCCCCAGTTTTCAGCGTCCTTGAGACTACTCATAGATTACTGATTGCTCTAAAGCTATATTAGACTAGTTCACTCTATCGATGTTGAAAAGAGGTTTTGCGAGACCTCCTCCTGTCAAATCATTCGATCACTTCGTTCAGAGTTGCCTAGTAGATTGTTCACCATGAGACAAACGGGGACACGGAGCGAAACCCAATTTTTCTGTAATGGATCAAACATCCGTGGAAATTGAATGCTCATATTGGTTGACCGTATTAATCGTGTCCTCTGTTCTCAGGAGGACCAGATGGTTACTATTAGACTAGCATTAAGTTATCAACTCTTCATGTCTGACTTACATAACCACCCACAACCACCTACAGGAGTTCGAAAGCTGTCCAGCAGGTTTCAAGCGTTTGTGGAGCTACCTGACCAGGAAGTCCTGATTGGCGAGTCAGTCAATTGACACAGACAGGTCGGTTATTGGGTCGTCACTGAAACCGTCAGTCACATCCCTCAAGCATGAACAGGTTCGCCAGTTCAGATGTGATAATCCACGTGCGTTTGGTGCACGCTGGTAAAGTACTGCTAACAAACTCATCTCTTGTGTCAGGTATCCGGTGTCCAAAACCCCGGCGGGGTCAAGGATACGCATTCCTGATTAGGTCTAAAAAAGTTTCCTTTTGTTAGCCTGATCGCACCGAAAACGAGGTCTGGACCGTCCAATCGAACGTAGATTTTACAAATTCCGCAATCATATACACCTTATCTAATTACCGGAAACTGCTGTCCTTCTATCTTACATATTTTACTGTGTAGATGAGTATACAAGATGATATCATTAGGAAAATTCATTGAAATTCAAATTGAGAGGAGCGACGAATTTACGTCTCCTGGTTCGAGGTTCAATGGTCTTGTTGCAAGAAACCGAACAACGTGCACTAGGAAAATACCCTAATTCGCAAACAAATTTGATTTTGCAAGAGACTCACCTGGAACCCAGCTGACTCTCTCGTTCGTGATGTTTCCAGGCAACTGAATTTGCTGCACCAGGTCGCTTCAGTTTCGGCTGCTACGATATTTGAGATATTGTGATACATGTATATTCGTAATGCACTAGGTTTTTGTTTGTTTGGAAGATTGTGTAGTTCTCCTTTCTGAAAACAAGGGCCGCTACTTAGACGGTACTTACTAACCAGCTTTTCGAGTGGGGCTCTATATTGTGATCATGTATATTCGTAATGCACTAGGTTTTTGTTTGTTTGGAAGATTGTGTAGTTCTCCTTTCTGAAAACAAGGGCCGCTACTTAGACGGTACTTACTAACCAGTTTTTTGGAGTGGGGCTCTCCAGCTAGACGTAAATTTGGATGCATAATTGGATAGGTTTGGAGAACAATATAGCCGCTGAGAGGTCTGTTGACATGGTCTTTTGTGAACATTCTGGAAGGTCTGCACAAAACAATGTTTGCGTGAGTTAGTCAGGGTTCCTTCTCAAACCTTTGTCCTCCGATATTTTGTACTTATTGTACAGTGGCTTTGTTTGCATTAGAGTTTTAGTAAAGCACTATTGGATAGGCTTTTTAAACCAATACAATTGCCCAAAATTGAGGATGATTACCATCCATTCTATGGTTTTTCCCAGTTTTAGCTCATAGTACTCTCATGTTTATGTTCACACTCTGAACGGTTTGATGGTTGACCGAATGAAGCTTACTGCACTTGAAGTTGTTTTATTCCCTCAGAGGGATCAAACTTCCTTATTTTGTTTTTTCTTTCAGATCACGGATGTGGCCAGAACATCACAAAACAAAGTACCGGTACCACAAAATATTGGATTCGTTGCAACTTACGAGGCATCGAAAACAAATGGAATTTATGAACTATACTTCTATCCTCCATCAGGTCGAGCGATAGCCCCGGAGCTACAGACAGCTTTTCGGAGCGCAACCGCTGGGTTTTCGAATGACTCAGTTGTTCAAGGTAAACAGACTAACGGATTCATCTTGTATGTATCACACCAACTTTCGGTTCAGAAATTTAGTTAGTGCATCAGGGAAGATCAAATTAACCAGTTTTGTGTTCAGAAATGGACTTTGAATCTGTCAAGTATTCATAGAAAATGCCGAGGAATTCAAGCAGCCTACTTTTCCAGTACGTCGAGGGAGTAACAAGGGAATATCGAAAGAGCATCTACATGTGAGATGGATCATTCTGCCTTAGTTTAAATCCACAATGTGTATGAATATATCTTGATTACGCCATGCATCATCCTTACTGTATGGCTAAAATATTTGTTCTTCTCTGACAACAGTCTTACACAACAGGCCACCTTTCTTTAGTTGCTTTAGTTGGTCCACTCAGATTGGGAGTGCTATGATTTCAAAGGAGGCCTTGACTACTGGAAGCCAAACGCAGCTTTGATAGCCTATTCGTTGGAACTTTCACAGATCAGTTCTGCTGACTTCACATAATTGGGGACCTAATTACTTGCGCTTAGGTTAAATGTTTTTTATTATTTTTTTCAAAAGTTGAATACGCAATGTTTTCGACTGTCTAAAATCTAAAACCCAATATAAATTTCATCGGCTGCACGGTTTGTGTATAGCCTGAAGCGGCCTTATTATATATTTCGCAGTTCCTAAACAAACTGATCTGTGAAAGCCAAAGCCTGACTACGGATTGTTAGTCAACAGACTGCCCCGGTGAAAATTTCGGAAGCAATCGCATAGCTCTCCATATCTGTTCGGGCTTACGAAGTCAAATACAAAGTTGTTCGCCTGAGTCCTTCATACACCTCAAGAGTCAGCCTTATTGTTTCTCAGAGTCTCAACACAAACCTTCATTGTAAACCTAGGAGATGAACGCAACAGCCACTTTTGCTTACGCCATACCTCTTATAAAAAGCACAACTTAGGAGCATCAAATTATGATTCGACAAAGCCGCAGTTGGAATAAAATAAGGCTGGAAAAACTCCGCTTTTTTATGGCCCGGGTTATGAGCATCTCCATAAATGTAATGGGTTAGTCTTTGGTGGAAGGACTGATATGCATGTTTCTAGGTTTGGCTTCAAAATGTAATCACTTAACAAATTTGTGCAAAAGTAAAATTCATTGGGGTACAGCGGAACATTTGCCATTTCACTACAAGGGATATTTGGAACACTATCTTAGGTCAGTCTGTCACACCACCCATAGAGACAGAAAAGATTTTACGATGCCTAATATTCTCCCATTGAAATTAGCTTGTTTACGGTGAAGAATGGATGCCAAGTGAAGCAAGCTGGTCTCGTTCGTTATCTCCCATATTGGTACTGGTGTACCCCGTCGGAGAATGGTCAGCAAGTTCTAATGCACATTATCTGCAAACTTTCGACTCAGTATTGTCACGCTATGCCGCCCGAGCTGGAGCTCTTTGGAACGGAAACGTACTTTCATGCATTCGGAAAATCAGAAAAAAGCAATTTTCGCAAACTGCCTCTTTAGGCGAAAGCAGCCACCCACCCAAATTTTCTTGATTTGGTTTGACGAAGTAAACTTCGGTCTAATTTGCACTGAAAGCGATTTTAACATCACTTGTATAAGACGGTTCCACTGAGCTGTCAGCATATATATGTGTATACGTAGTATATATAACGTTTTAAAAAGGCAAGTGTACTTATCATGTGTTTCTGCTGTGTAAAATCGGAACAGGTCCAGGTAGTTTGTTCCAGGTCTGTTTGGATGAATTCTTATCGCAAAGTGGAAAAAGTTCACTGCCTCTCCCAACTGGAATAAATTTGATGTAGACAGACGACGAGTAAAAATGGACTTTTATTTACCTCATTCTTTTCAGAGCACATTGAAAACTGTCTGGTTTCGTCCCAAGAGTTTCAAATTTTCGGTGAGATTTTCGGTCTTGCAAATTATCGGCAGGTATTAATTCTACTACTATAAACAGTGTTTTCTAACATAATCCTCCAACTTATTAAAATATGTGTGTCACAAAGTGCATATAAGTTATTCCTGAAAAAAGGCTCTCAGTTTACCGTTCGGAAGGGTATGGGATACAAGTCACTGTGGCAGGTAACAGTGCTGGTATCATTTCTTTAGAAGTTTAACCAAAAATCATTGATTTACCAATTAGGTAAATTTTTGAAACATGTCAGGAGAGATGAACAGTGAAGAACCTGCCTATTGTATTGTGTTGCTACAAATTGATACCTGTTTGCTGCACAGATGAGACGGACATCTGACTTGTATAAAAGCAATCCGATTGAGGAATTAGGTTGTAAGGAATGTGGTNTGTGGTCCAGTATTGATTTAATGTCACCCTACCGTAAAAAGGGTGTCCTTGAATCGACCACTATGTCCACTTCGGAAGTGTTTTAGTACAATCCTGGGAAATTCTACCGTTTTGAGATAGCAAAGACAGACCCATACTGCCTTGGAATTACGGGGTCTACTCTGAGTTTTGCCTCAAACGTATTTCACCCATCTTCTTCTGGAAGTTTCGTAGCAATGCTGCAGTGGCGTTATAAGTCTTGCAATTAAGAAAGAAACGCCAAATTACGGGATTCCTTACAGGAAATAACTTCAGCGACTGTGAGTCGTATGTACACGAATTTAATTTTCTAAAATGCACCTTCATTAAAGCCATGTGTTGTGTCTCCGCTCCTTAAGACTCGGACACATTAATAGTCCGCAGTTCGTCTGAATTCACTGATGAGCACAATTATAAATTCAAGAAGCTCCATGACCATAATTTCGATTTCGAATCCGTGTTACGTTTAATTTATTATAAATTCATCGAGTTTGCATCGCAGATTAATCGGTGATGCTACGCAAAATGCAAAAAAAATTGATAGTCATTTCATGGGACCGGTTTCTGCGTTCAACTGTCTTCTTTCTCAAGCTTACGCATGCATGTTTGTTCCAACGATTTGTGCCAAACGCCTTTGTTGCTCAGAATGTTTTTTCCCTTCTTTTTGTTTCATGAATAACAAGTGCTGTGTGGTGGAGATTATCGGGAGCTGTGAGCCAAGCTAAAACAGGGGTGATGACGCTGGAGGTTCCGTAATAAAATGACGAAGAATTTATGCCAAATGTGACGAAGTGTCCCAGTCCATACAGTGGATATGGAGTTGAAACTGAAAACCTTATCTGTTGATGGGCAGCGCATGTTGAACCAATCACATGATACTGACCGAGTTATTAAAAAAAACCATGACCAAACACACCGCCAAAACACCACCGTGAACGTGGTCATCGACAGAGGCACAGGTATCAAAATCGTCAACGTCCTCACTGTCGCCCGCACGATCACCATCGTTGCCACTAAAGACTGACAGGAAAAGATGAGGACTGTTCTTTATCCCTCGTCGATTGAGAATTTCCAGGATTTCCGTTTTGCCCTGAATATAGAGCTGTGTGAAGAATCACATCAAGTGTCGGCCTACACAAATTTGAACAGATATCCTTGTGCGTCTTCCTTTAAGTACCTAGCAGAAAACTAAAGGAAATTGCTACTAAGTGATGATAAAAATCGAGAGCACAGGTTGCTACTGATATAGCCACTTTCAGCAGTTTGCTGACGATGACAACGGATCAGTTCAGAATGGCCCCAAAAGCGGTGGAATTTTGCAGATTTCCGAACAACCGAATTGATAATGTTTATGTTAAGAGTTTATTCGCGTGAAATGAAACGGTCTTCGAATTGTATGGTAGAATTTGCCGATGTGCTGAGGCCATGTAAAGCTATATATCATAACAACGAGATATTTTGCAGCATTGCTTAGGGATGGTGGGTAAACGTCAATAGTAGATGGGACTACTGTAGGTGAAGGAGCCTCAAGATGTCCAGCCCGCCTCGGAGTTAAGATCTCGGCGAATTTGGATTGGTTGGCTGCAGCGCCAAGCAGTAATCGCACCAGCCTACTCAGTAAAACAGAAATGCATTAGGTTGGATCGAATTTCGGTAGATTACCTGGTTTTCAGGCATTGCATATGGGGGCCACTCTAGCAATTTTCATTCTACCGACAGTGCAATACTTTTCAAAGACGCGAGTCAATAACCAGCGAAGTGGAACGAAGGTTGTCGAGAAGCAGCACTTCAACATTAATGGGGACATTGTTTTAGGCCCGCTGGTCTTTTTCGATTAGATTTTCCTGAACTCAAGATGAACGTCTTCTGGAGACACTATCTCTGGTTGTGTACGTAAGGTTTTGGGTACTGTGTGCGTGTTGTAGGATTTACTACGTTCTTCCATCCAGGGGCGGCGATATATCGGAATGTTAGTAGCTCGGATGCATAAATTGATTGTAGATCAAGTTGCCCCATATAAACCTAAAAATTTGGATTCGCAACGTGGACAACACTCTCGTCGTCGGCAAGAAGAATGAACTGCAGTGGATAAGCCACCTAGTAGACAACGTTTGCGACGACATCCGGTTCACAACGATGGAAAACAGATATTTTTGGACGTCCTCGCCATCAAATTACTAACTTTGTATCTACAAGTGAAGGTTTACAGAAAAGTGACACATACGGAACACATTCTGAGCTACCACAACAATCGTTCAAACTGTCACAGGCAAAGCGACGAACAATATCACATTCAAGATCCAGTCCAAGGATTGTAACGCACAACACGTGTGTAAACGAGGAGACCTTACAGCAAACTTATGAGCAAGGGGTCACTGTCAAAAACCATGAACAATTTTCGTTCAATTTCCTACATAAAGATTGAATGGGACACGATCTGACTGGAGTGACGTGTGCATAGTAGCGCAGAAGAGTAACACAGGTGGGAACAAAGAAAGAACGTTGATTTATACAAGCATGATGCTCCACCGAAGACACCATTAACACCGACGTTTAAACAGCTTGAGTCTACTTACTAATGAGGATAAGATGACTACAGTACTGAAAATTTCAAACACACACAGTACATTCTGAGACATACTTGTAGAGGGAACAGTGAAGCTTGAACCTGGTCTCGAAAATGCCCCACGCAAATGCGCACTGATAATGTCTCCAGGTCTGCAAGAAAATTTCCGAGCTCAGCTAACAGATCAACAGCCACCTTTTGTTCAGCAAAATATCTCAGCGTTGTTTAGGTCATCACAAGCTAGGGATGCATGAGACGTATATATTGGACTAGTATTCAAAGAACTAGTCGAAAAGTTCGTTGCGGAGACAATCGGGTGTGGTGTTTATTGAGGTAAACGTGCCTTACTGAGGTAAGGAATCTAAGCATACAAAAGTTCAAATTTGACGACCCAAATTGAAGGCGACTTTCCAGCAACAATTTATATATATATCAAAAGGCCGCCACGCCTTTCCTTTTTCGTTGAATTTCGGTCTACTCAAACTATCGGGAAGGTTTTCATGGTAGACACTTCACCTGGAACACTGGACCAACAGCAAAACGACATTTTTGCAGGATCCTTTGCCAGGAAGACTTCGTAGATGGTCAGTTTTTTTCAAGGATGGACCGCCCGTTGAATGATATGATACATGAACCGGGGACATCCCACATTGTTGTTTTCGGAGCCCGAGCTGCCATCAAGTGTTGTGGATCCTTTTTGAAAGCGGACAGCATGATCTCTTTGACTAGCAATTCTTAGCTTGAGTACGATTTTGTGTTACGCAAAAACCCAGTAACGGATCTCGCGCTGTCGCTGACGTCAAATTGACTGTTAACTCGGTTCCCCTACGCTTCACGGGGTTATAAATTTAGCCATAGCTTTAAAGAGCTGCTTTTTCATAAACGTTAATACAGTGATTTTCATTCGGAGTGGCTAATTTTCGGGGAAAACGTAGATCCTATAGCAGATCATTTTGTCCTACCATGTTGACCTATTGCAATAACTTAAACTGCACAATTTTAATAGCTGAGTTTTCAGATAAACAGCTTTTACGCAGACCATGTGTCAAATTGCAGACTACCGCATCAGCGCACGTGTTCAGAAAGATAAAAAGTGGTTGGTCTGGGAGTCCAGACCTTCAGAATCTTCGGAAGAGTATCAGAAAGTCAAGGATGGTGTGACACAATACGTGAGTAAAATAATGGGCTGTTTATAAAAATCCAATACACCTTGCGATATTGCCTTTTTCGGTGTGTTCCTTCCATGGTTTCCAAATTTTCAGTGTGCCAACATTCAGATACACATTGTAGAAGCCGATATTTTCTACGGTTTCTTATATGATCTTGCAAGTATGCATAAAAGCTGCAGACATTTACCAGAATTGACTGTCAGTGAATCCCCGAATCTACATCTACATCATGGTACGGAGTGAAGCTGAAAGAATAGTTGTCCTGTCATTCTTGCGTACTGGAGATGGCAACAAGCTTTCAATCGATTCACAGCTTCCGATTAATTGTGACCAGACTTGTTGCGTTCCACATCAGACATACAGACACACTGTAACAGACAGACAGCGATTCTGCTATTCGCAGCATTTGACTCCGAGGAGAAAAAAATGCGTACAATCGCCAATTATTATACTTGTAGCTAAACTCTAGATCAGGAGAAGGCCCTGCTTATTGCCAAAGACTGATGGTGCCATCGCCTTTTGGGATGGATATTTTGACTCATGCTGGCCTAGGTGAAGGTGGAGTAGAGGTTACACAAAGGTCGTTGTGGATTGTACAGAAATGACATTCGGTTTGCTGGCTAGTTGGCTATGAACCATGAAAATGCGGAGTGTGCTGCGAGGCATTAGTAAACAGTGATCAGATTGCGGCCTAGTTACCCAATTTCCAAAGCTTCATCTTCACAATTTGCGCGTGAATTGAATGTGCTGACTTGAGTCAGACCTGACACAGTGCATTAGAATTAAACTTTTCCCTGTGCGTTTCTATTACGTTCTCGTGTACACACTACTCATTGACTATTTATTAACTATCGTTTATTGACTGTTGTTGACTATTTATCAACTACTTGATAAACAATGCGGTATAAGGCCAATTTATTGACAATTCGCTTTACATATTGTTCTAATCAATCGATTAATATTTTTCAGATGCGCAAAAATATTGAAAAAACTCCCTTTGCAAGAAGCTTGATTACAATGAAAGTGGAAAAACTGTTTTCCAACTATGTTTATGAAGTATACGTAGAATTACGTATGACTTTTAATTTAATCGGTATGATACAAGCGATTGGCTATTCGACCCAGGGGCAGCTAACACGAGAACCAAGAATCTCAGTCACTTCCGCGCTTAAAAATTTCACGTGGAATGAAGCAGGAGGTACGTAGAAAATTTGCCATGTTTTCGATTTAATACTTTCTTTGTCAACACGACAAAGTATTCCCCTTTATCCTCCCTCTATACGTTTATTTGCGAAGAATGGTTAAGGAATAGTAATGGATAGTGTGTTGACTAACAATCAACAACGGGTGACGCCATCTTCCATATTCCTGGTATCTAAAAATGGATATACCTGTCGCTTACAAAGACAAGCAACGTTTTTTCTACCTAACATTAGGAGCTCAGTAGACCTGCAGAGACTTGGTCACTTATGTCTTTGGAAATGGTATGGGGGAATAAGGTTCATGTTCCCTACCCCCTCCTCTAACAAAAGACCGGCTTAGCTTTTTACAGCATTACCTAAAGCCGATTTCTGCTTGTACGCCACGGATGTTACGTCCTTATAAGGGAATTTTATTAAGTAAACCAATCCGCATTTTCTTGACCAAGTAAACTAGTGGTATTGCACAATTTCATGCCATAAAATGCAGGTCAAAGTAAGAGAGATTTTGTAGGACTCCTTAGGGAAACTGGAAACAACCAGTTTCACTAGACAGGCCGAGCTGGCTGTGACTGACATCGGTTTATCCGTCACCAGTCAAGTCTACAATGCTGCGGTGCACTCTATCTTATTAGACGGGTCATGAACCTGGTGGTCGCGCGTTGAGGACGTCAAAAACTTTGTGTTTCACCATGGATTTCTTCGGAACATTGTCGGTGAGTACATAGGATCAGTAAGGCTGAAGTACATAGAATGGTTTTCAAAAGAGATGACTCGCTCATGATAGTTGAACTGATCAAACTCCATAGATTGCCCTGGCTTGGCCACGTGCACCGTATTCCAATCGACCAAATTTCTCAAAGAGCTCTTCGCCCACCCAGATGAAGGGTCAAAACGAACCAGGGGAATTCAAACAGTGACTTGGCAGCGAAGAACGAAAACCCCTACCAGCTGGTCATTGCCGTTTCTCTGCATGGGGATCCAGGGACGGGACACACCAATGGAAACATTGTCAGACATGCCCCAGTCGCAAGCTCAATGGCACGCTTGCATCCAATGCATAACTCTCCTCCGGGATCCAGGACGGAACACACCAATGGAAACATTGTCAGACATGCCCCAGTCGCAAGCTCAATGGCACGCTTGCATCCAATGCATAACTCTCCTCCAAATCACTCCAATTAAATCTCCACTAACGGCCCTGCATTTATGTATCAAATATATCAGCTATCACCTCCAGTGCGCAACTACCCCAAATCACTGCACGACAAGTACATAATTTTTACAGCTGACAATGGTGGTGTGCTTCCTCACTACAAAACATGCCTAGTTAGCCGTGTGAATAAATTCATGGACTACCATTTGGATGACTCATGTTCTGTGACTCAAAACAGCCTTCAGACTGCACGCTAGACAATACTGTAATGGTCTATGGACATGTTGTTGAGTATAGCTTGGGCTCTTCGGTTGAATGCCGTATTTATTTCACCGGAAGGTTGATTGGTTGTGATGGCGGTGTTCTAGCGGCTTTATGAGCCACCTGACCAGCTCCAGAAAGTCCTGCAATTCCCAAATAGACGAAATGATATTCCTTAAAACAGCTGAAGTTTATTCACCCTACATGCGTATTTAATTTCGATTACTCTCATGTCTATTTTATTCTATTACAGTTGTGCAGGTAATACTTGAAAGGGAGCACGCTGAAATGCGGGGTACACAAATTGTTTGTGGTGATGAATTCCAACCGTTTGCTGGTAGGTTTGCAATAGGCAAATGTCAAAGACGTATTGTCTGGCAAATGGTTAGCTGAACTTTTATTCCAGACAAATATTTGCGCATTCGAATTGTATTATTTACTCATACATTTTTTGGTCATTTTCCCCTCCGGCTTTCGGTTTTTGGAATTTTTGGCTCACTAGTCAGAATGAGCTGTAGTCAGCCTTTATCAATGGCTAGTAGGGGAAACAGTCCACTTGCTGGATATAATGGAAAAACAGCCATCAATTCCGACTTTTGGATGAAGGAAAGTGAATTGTGCCCCATAAAATAAGACTAAGCAGAGTCTCCCATTCTTTTACCCCAGGAGGAAACATTGATAAAAGGGGAAGATCGTTCACAGAAAGATAAATTTTACCTTTAAGGAGAACTGGCCTTGTGTCAGATTTTCCGAAACTGTCAATAGCTTGGCAAATATAGGTTTTGTAGTGATATGAGGAGATGTTCTCATATCCAGTGGAGATTGTATCTTGTCACTGAGGCCAATTTAAGCTGAAAAACCAAGAGGAGGGTTTACATTTGTTTCATGCTTGTTGATGAATCGCCAACAGTGGACATTCCACGAAATCCAGCAAGTTTTTAACGCGAGATCTTCCTAGCAGTGATTGAACACAACCGTTCGGCCGTGCGTAGCTGATCAGCAGTGCGATGAGCTCCCAAGAGGGAATTTGATGCCCACTCATCCTTTCATAAGGAAAGCCACATCACGTGGTCACGTGTTGACGAGTTTCTTGAGTGACGACTTCCCGGAAGGAACCATTTTTCCTCTGAACAGTTTATTGGTTATTCTTCATCAAACGTGACCAAATTTCACATTTCTATGAAACACTAAACGGCTCAGAGGAAGGATGATTTTACTGTTTTGTGAATCTTTCTTTCGAGAAGCTGTCACTTTACGTGGTCACGTGATGTGGATTCTTCGAAGAGTGGCGCTATGTCCTTTCTTATTCGGAGATCATCACACTACCGATCAGCCACTCTTGACTGAACGGTTAATTGTTCAAGTGCTGGCCGGATTGCAGCGGGTTCGAAGCATTTCGAGTTTCGTGAGATTCGCACTGCTGGTGATTCTGAACGATGAAGAAGCACAGTACAAGAGTGATGCATGGGGAATCGAATATCAAACTCACTTCTTAAACATACCACACGAAATAACTAAACGTAAGGTGGAAGTGGAGTGTGGACCAAAGAGTCCACTTCTCTATCATCGGCGTGAATCAGGATCCAACAGACAACATACAATCCCTTGTGTTTTGCAAGCAATATGCGATCTGAGGTATCCTTTTCGAGAAACCTAAGTTCAGATATGGAGCGAAATAATTTCTCCGACAAATGGATGAATACTGTGCCATATGTCCTCAGTGTTGCATTTAGCTTGTTGAAGGGTCAGCGTCCTTTGCGTTCACACCAATCTACATGCCTTGCTTTCGAGTT
Source organism: Opisthorchis viverrini (assembly GCF_000715545.1). Lineage (NCBI taxonomy): Eukaryota > Metazoa > Platyhelminthes > Trematoda > Opisthorchiida > Opisthorchiidae > Opisthorchis > Opisthorchis viverrini. The sequence continues at coordinate 205,575 of NW_008751712.1, forward strand.
CTTAAAATGCAATAGTGGATTTGGATGTAGCAATTATTCTAAGGATAAGTTAGCCAAATCTACCAAGTTTCTACATCGTACTGCATAGAGTAGGCGCTTACGTAGCGCAACATAGCACCAGCAACAGTCATGTCACATAAATTTGCTGTGTGCTTCACAACATTTCAATACATAATACGCCAGCAGACTATCCATTCGGACGTTGGACCCTTACTACTAATTCACTTGCCCGTCTTTCACTGCATCACTCAACGATTTCAAGGTGCTTTAGAAGCCATGGGTTTAAGAGGGGACTTTGAACAAACGTTTGTGATGCCCTCAAGTGCAAAAGGATGCTGAATACCTGTATTCTCATATCGTTTATGCTATCGTAATTCCGAACGAGTCACCGAAAGAAGTATCATTTCCCCAGTTCGCGAACGCGCCAAGTCACCGATAGAACTACTTGTCAATCAATTCGTTGTTTGCGCTTTCCGTTAAAGGCGTTTTAGTGCAGCCGCAACCACACTCGATGGAAGAACACATGGAACATCATATGGCCGGACACGGTCTTGGAACCGGAGACAGCGGCGAACACGGAGGAGCACAGACGCAAGAGGATGTAGCAAAAGGTAACTGCCTAATATCGCGCAGCATTCATGTTTGTTCGGCATGCAAACCAAACTAATGTCACCCGTATAGTTTCTAAGTTGCAGATGATTCCCCCTCGTTAGTGTATTTTGGTAGTCGATAACTCTCGGAAACATTTTTCGATCGGCAGTATCCCCGGGACACACCTCTTAACTTCGTAATTTCTCTCATCCTTCAAGCTGTGTCCACCACTGAGGTAACGTGAAAACCATGAAGGGCAACTCCATGCACGCAAGGCAATTCGAACTGTCTTGTTCAAACGCGTGAGGCAAGCATGTCAACACAAAACACATTGTATACTTCTGAAATATCACTTTTGAACGGCTGGATGTGTTGGCTATGATTTAAGCGACGTTGTTAGTTTGCCGAACATTGCGCAACTCAACTAACTTTATCGGGTACGCCGATTGATTGACCAATACGCCAAAATCTCCTTGTCAGACAGCATTAGTGGACAGTTCATGCCATTCAGCTACTTCTAAGCTGGTCTTCAAAAGTGAGGTGTTTTTAAGTGTATTTGTATACAGATACTTGTCCTGTTTTGGCTCAGTTATCCTGGTTATATTTCACGCCAAACTACTTCCTTAGTACTACATATTCTCAGCCTCCATGGATTTTGAATGTGACTTATTTAGAATGCAAGACGAATGTGGTGTAACATACGACTAAGAATCGGGATCTACAACCTAATAAGAAATGGCAAGTCATCTTCCCTGAAACGCGATACACCACAATACAACTTATATCTCCAAGCCAAAGCTATTCAACAATAAAAAAGCACACACCTGATGATCGAATAAGCGTTTCGTCTTCGTATATCTATTTAAAAGTCCATTTTGATTAAGTTCGTGATCAAGGAAGTAGCTAGTGCTTTACTGAAAAGATTACCATGCTTTGTTGGGGAAATTGGGCCCCAGTGTGTGAAATTCAACTCAACAACAAGAAAGTGGATACTAGGTTCTTGGTCAAATACTATGAAATGTCTATTCCAACATCACTGATGCTCGAAAGTCTCTGGATGCTAGACTCGGCACTGTCGATTAATGTGTGCATTATGATCAAATGGGTAAGACCATCGTTTCATCGATGTGGGTTCGATCCCAACCAAAGCGCCTTTTTTAAATTGGCTGACAATTGCTTCGGAAATAAGGACACGGGGAAGAGAGTTCCAGCTTTGACTTTGAACCCTGCGTGACTCTCGCGGATTAAGTGCATGGCATTGTAGTATGTTGACCCGTGTATACAGCAACCGTTTGGGTTCTTTCGATGTGATCGGGATTTCATTTCCCGAATGGCCAGTTATGCGCAAACTCGTGAGTTTCAATGAAGGCGAAATTTCGGTTTAGTGTTTTTCCTTACCTGTGTACTAATCTTACATGACATCGAAATCACTCTTCCCGGCAAAACTGAAGTGCTCCTGGTGCCATCTAGCCCAGGCCGTTGAACGGTCTACCAAAGACTGTGATGGGATCCGCGTTTGAGATGTCAAATGAGCTTTGCTTGATAACGAATTGTGCTGGTAACATTCTTGCTGCACAAATGATCAGCGAGCAGTATTTTCCCAGAGTAACCTTGGCAATCAAGGCAAATCCAGCAAGTTACTGTTCGCCAAAAATGCTGTATGCATTTGTGAGTTATATGCGCTATAGAAAAATTGTTCTCCGAATTTGGGACATATTGCTGATCGAGCTCATGCCAATCTTCCTCTGAACTATTTGTGAAACGAAGAAGGCCTTCGATGCGGAGCTATTTATTAGAAAACGCTAACTGAACAGTTACAGACTATCGGACAGGGGAGCCAAAATCTCATTTGCATCTTATTTACAAAAACTGAACATCCATGTTCTTTTGAACGCGGCTTCTTGAACCTTCCTGGCTACCCACTGACTACTACTCAAATCCAAGCAAATGCTACAAAGCGGCTCCACCAATTCCGCAACAGATCTCCCTTTTCCAAGTGACGCAAAGCGAATTTACAAGAAGAAACCACACTACTCGCACGCCTCCCCACCAGTAATATCACAGTTACACTTGTAGACCAGTGAAAGTGAAATTCAATTGCCCAGATGCAGAAGATCTCTCTTGCTGAGTGGCTATTTTGTTATCTTCCTAATGCATTTAGCTAAATAAGGTGGTATCCTGCAGTAACTTCATGAGAAATCACTACCACACTGTGGTATTTTCTTTTCGGAGTCTAAGCGTTAGCCTCTGTTCAACTGCAACTGCATAAACATTGCCGATAACAGTAACCTCCGGCATCATTATAGATATGATATTCTGGGTGGCGCTCGAATTAGCTTGAAGTAACCAATTTACTGACCGGAGACTGCGGTGTCCGAACCAAACCCCGACATCTCGATTGCTACTTGGGAGACTTAGCAATATCCCAACCTTTGTGCTTCTTTCGGGTCACACGTCAGCTGGGCAGTGAGAGCATGCCACTGCTGATTTATTAGTAATTATTTTTGGTGCATGGCACAGACTTGCACAGACTTGAGGAAAATCAATACCAGCATGCATTTCCAGGTTGTTCTGTCACATGGGACTACGCTGATGGACACCCAGGCACGTGTGATACCACATACGTTTTGTACTGGGTGGCATTTGCATTAACCCTCATGCCATGTACCCAGCGTACACCCGGAAGAGTAAGACGGGATAGCCAACATGGAGGGTTAGTTCTAAGGCCATTAGCATGGCCTATCATAATCGGCTCATTTGGCATCTACAGTTCCGACAATATGGTATCGGAGGATCTCTGACGACGTGAATTGAACTCAACAGACGCGTATATTGATGCTTTCAAGCACGCCACACTTGTCGGTTTTCGGAACTGATCGAAACAGAGTGTCAACTTTGAAGTACAAGTTGCCTATGTGAATAGCATAGCGTCGGAGCATATGTACTGGTTATAGTCAGGTAGGTTTTTTGTCACGTATTTTTCCTAGCGTGGTCGGACAAAGCAAAAATGACTAAATGATCCTGTGTTTCTCCTGTCGGTTAGAAGATCCAGTATAATGGGTATGACGATGACTGCTTTGATTAGCCCAGAGTGTTTCTTGAAGTGGTGCACAATGGACTCCGCATCCCTTCAGCTCCGGCGCAACCAAGACGTCTTGCAGGACGCTGGGCCTGGTTGTCAGCTTGTTCCACTAGTGTTCTGACGCTTCTGTCAGCGGTCTCACTAGAACAGCCTTCTCGCTTCATGCTTGAAAACGATCTAGCTAACCCACGTCATTCAGCATGTAGGACAAAGATGGCTGGGGCAAAGCGACAAATAGTCTCAGTGCAGTACAATATGGTGCAGTGAATATATACAAAATAACGATCCAGATGGCTATGTTCATAAGACCATGAACTAACATTTTTGCTTAGAACTCTCAATGGGCGCCTCCGAATTGGCTGCTGGACGCCGTGCTAGCAATCTGTACATGTTCTGGTTAAGAAATTAAGGAGTAAAAAAGTTCATAAATATATCCATGAAAGAAGCATCCCAATGTCCAAAAACGGAGGTATTATGTGGTGCGCCATGTGGGTTTGTGCCGCGGTGCTCACTAGTTCGACAGTGGCGAATGACTTCCTTCCACCCATAGCCACATAACAGTTCAGAAAATTCTGGACAGAGAAGTAGCTGGTGACTGTTATACTACAGAATTGTGACTGTGTGAATACTATTTTCAAGATAAGGACAAAGTTGGCTTTGGGACTGTCGAGAAAGAATGACCTGAATATATCAACAGATCCTTTCTCACCCCAGTAAAAAATGTTCTTGTGGAACTGTCCTACAGCTTTCCTAAATTCATTGACGTTCTGCAACCAGTGTAAAATCTGATGAACTCTTCTGTTTTCGCCATATGACGTGCTTCAAACCAAAGTGTATTCTTCATTGCCGTTTATCCGAACTATGGCGAGTTTCGCCGCAGTCCTTATATTGTTCTAAACACTCTGTTTTAACCTGCGCACTGGACACTGAGGGGTATGCTATGCATGGTAACTTCCTGTATCTCCCAAGTACCTAGCTTGTGGCTTTTCACGTGTACCCTGTCCGGGTGGAGAGGTCGCATGATGGCGACCTCACGCTTCAGCTCATCCACAATCCTTCATTTACGTATTTGAATTTATTCTTGGGCCGTCATTTATTCTTATTTTTTCTGGGCCGTGAGAGAGTTTTATTGGAAATGCATGCCTGATACGAGTCAAGTCTGTTGCGATAACGGAATCGGCTTTGGGGTTTTGCGGGATAGGCATTTTGTTCATAGCCACACCACTCGCGTTTGAACGGTCGTCCTCCTGTTCCGGCGTAATTATTCCGGTGAGTCCACACCAAAGGGAAGCACTGGACTCGAATTTCGTCCTTAGTGGAGCTCATCCGCAGTGCATATCCAATGGCCGTACAGAGATCTGAACCCCGGACATCTGACATGCGAGGCGAGCGCGTAACCACTCCTCCACCGACGCACGTTGGACGCATCTGAATTTTCACGGGATTTTCACGTCTGAACAGGCGAACGTGTTCACACGGCCGTTCAAACGAGAGTGGTCTGGCTACGAACAAAATACCCACCCTGCAAAACTCCAAAAATTGCAACCAAATAGTTGCCCAGTGGGTTTCAAGCGTGTGCCACGCTACCTGACTGGGAAGTCCTGACTGGCGGGTCAATCGATCGTCACAACCAGGACAGTTACTGGGTCGTCCTTCGATGAGTCGGGCACACCAATCACATCGCCTTAAGCGTGAACCCGTTGACCTGTTCAGACGTGAAAATTCCGTGAAAATTCAGATGCGTTCAACGTGCGCTGGTGGAGTAGTGGTTACACACTCGCCTCGCATGTCAGATGTCCGGGGTTCAAATCCCGGCTCGGCCATTGGATACGCACTGCTGATAAGCTCTAATAAGGGCAAAACTCGAGTCCAGTGCTTCCCTTTGGTGTGGACTCACCGGAATAATTACGCCGGAACAGGAGGACGACCGTTCAAACGCGAGAGGTGTGGCTATGAACAAGATAACGGAATCGTCGAATCGATGTCTTCTGGAATTTAAGTTAATGTTAATTGTAGACTCGAGTGAATTCTGGTTGGATTTCTTCAGCCATCTTGTGCCTCAGTCGTTGCTAAATTCGAGATGTGTAGGAGTGCTCAGATGACGAGAAATTACCCCAGGTTTTAATTGAGAAGACGCTGATAGTCAAGAGTTTTCACCGATTGCGTATATTGTCTTCAATTCAAACATGATATCGATAAAAAAATTGGGGACTGCGGCGGCCTGGTGGGTTCCAAAAATAGGTAACAGTAACTTGGAGTTTTTGGCACCCTTATGAGTAGTGGATTCTATAGAGAAAAAATAATGGAGTTGTTTTTTCTAAGTTTCTCACGAATTGTAAAACCTGTGAACACTGGCCGTTCGATCGTTAGGCTTCCGCTATACAATGAAGCGTTGTTGTGGGCCATGGAAACCAAGTGCACTGTGGGAACAGCCGACAAAGAATGTTTCACAAACCTAGGTTCCGGGAACTCGTCCGATTTTTCAAATTTGTTAAATGTCTGTGATTCGTGTAGGCCATGTCTATCCTGAAGGAATGAGTATGGCCTTGTCTCTCTTTTTACGCGCAGTATTGGTATTTCTAAAGATCGGGAAGAATAATTTATTTGGGTCCGTCGCCTTCGAATGACATGGACGGACAACCGAGTTCATGTTTGAGCTATGCTAATTTCCGCACGCTACTGTTGCATTTGCGAAGGTATTTCGATGATACGCAACGTCCCTCGTTGGACAACATGAGTTCCTCGTAGGATCTTTATGATAAGAATTTGAAATCGGCGACCCAATTGGAGAACTAGACTGGGTTACAAGTTGGACACTTCTCGATAATTTCTGCTTGAGCAAGCTGAAGTTTGGGCAACGAACAACTGTGAGTAAACGGTGCACGTGTTTAGGCGATTGAACGACGGTGCTTTTTCGACTGCCCGACAGATGGGTTACCTGCCAGGTTCGGGTTCTCAGCAATGTTGTGTGCGAGCAGTGTATACGAAAACCTGCGGCACAGTAATGTCGTAGAATGGGCAAGTAAATGAGACTCGTGTCTTTGAACCAAATGCTCAGTTTTTTCGACAGTTTTTTTACGTTCCGAAAAGCTTGTGTAGTTGTCTTCAGAAGGGACGTCCATCTTACCCGCCTTCGTACCATATGGAAGCGGTTTTCTGGCTGTGCAGTGATAAAAGTGGTTTTTAATCTTATCAGGCCCATTTTACAAATTTTACTCACTCAAGAAGCCGCAGGTAGACGAATGCACTATCAAATGGTTGGGGATGGATATGGATAACTCGCTCCATCATCTATTCCACTCACAGGGGTCGTTCCACAGAAAATCACTTACCTACCTTAGATAAGGGCTGCGTTACTTATCCAGAATGACACAGGCTGAATGGCTTGCTTGCAGACACACTTAAATGAGCACGAATATTCGCGCATTGATTTTACAACGTAATCAATTGGATGCTGAGACTTGAATTTTTTGCTTAATGCTGTTCCTGTACTCAGCTCACTGGAAACTCCCCGTGTACTTGGGTTACAGCGCTCAGGTCTTCGGCCCTGATTGGTGTTCTTTAGTTTACTCTTCGACGGCGAGTCACTTGAAATAACCGAATGTTGAAGAGTTTTCAGCAACCTTGTGAGTTGCTTCGTTTACGAACGTCACGCCGATTGGTAAGTTAGTCGCGAATCGACAGCGAATCAGAACGAGACATGTCCTCATCGTCCACAATTCGACCAATCAGATTCAACGGAGTTTAGCTCCACCGTGAAGGTCCGAGCAGCTTATCACTCCAATGAAATCTCGGACTCCAACGAAGACTGTCTCAGGCTACTGTGCCCACCGACATCCAACAATGGGTGGAAGAGAAAGTCAAGGACTGGAAGCCTAAAATAAATCTCAGTATCCAGCATACGACAGCCTTCTTTCTGGTTTGAACTAAACTGTCTTGTTGGTCAGGATAAGTTAACGCACTGCTACTTTTTGCCACTCAATTTACGAAGTGTGAAAGTACCTTAAAAATCGACGTAAATCGGTTACGCAAACGGCGTCCGTTTATCCGGAGTGATAATAAAAAGCAGTGAAACAGCGATAGATTGGTCGAGGAGGTCCCAGGATAGCACCAATGTGAACGTAGGTCTTTACAGAACGCAAGTCACTTTGGTAGTTTTGCCTATCTGGGTCCTCACGTATACCCATGACTTCAGCCCAATGAACACCAAACGCACGTGACTGATACTCAGTTTTCCTTTCAGTGCACCCGGTTCTTCGTGTATAGGTCACTGAATAAGTAAATAAAACAACACTTTACTTAAACTACGGTTCATGCTGCATGTGAGAGAAACAAGTTTCAGTTGTGGAGGACACGCTAGGGTCACTGAAATATTTACTCGAGCTTTATATATATATATACATATAATGTAACATTTCCATCTACTTTCAGACAAAGATTCGTCGGATAGATCTGCCTCCTCAATACCCCTGAGCATACTGATTCTAGTCACTCTGCTTTTCATAGGGATATGACAGTGATCGTCCCTTGTATTGTATACTAACCTACAGACTACTTTGTACACCACTGCTTGCGTTGAACCAACTGTTGTTGAACTGTCTGTTGTAACGAAAGATATTTGAACTGGCCTTGTCCACACGAATCCCATGATCTTCCACAATAGTTCCCACGTGTTTTCTATGAATGCTGACTGATCATGAGGGATGTAGTTGTCAAATCGGTGTAAACACACACTTATATTCACTCGGTATTGCATGTACTCATGACTGCGGTCATTGCATTTTGGGTAACTTTTGAAGTTGGTTAAGGCCATAAACCGGGCGCATTTAATTCAAAAACTGGATCTGCCTGGGAGCGAAATTTCACCTCAGTTTCAAAGTGCTGTTTTGCTCAGCGGTTGAAAATAATTCCAGCTGTTAAATGATGTGTCTGATTGGACGATTAGACGGTTAACGATTTTGTTTGGCAAGGGCAGTGGGTCAGGTGGCTTACAAACGGACTTGAAACATATTCTACGGCCTCAGCTCTGGTGCAAAAAGATGGTTAATCTCGATATGACTTGACTAGAATGAGTTTATGGTACTCCTCAGGCAACTGTGTTGCTTCAAGACCACCAAATGTTCCATTTCGAATGGTATTCTACATACGGATCTGTGTCCCAAGAAATGGTGGGTTACACAAAATTGAGGAAAGGACTGGAAGCCACAGCACCAGATTTACGTTTCTTAGGGTCACTAAAGAAATATGGCCGCCGAATTTCAGTCGATCATGAAGGTCAACTTTCTACATCTCCAGAAACACACTCATCTCGATGTTTAATTGTTTAATAGCATGAGGAGAGGACTTTGAACAGATGATTAGGTCGATACTCCCATCAAGGCCACCTTAATTTGTTTATAGTCGTTTGTTTGCACATACATTCAGGATGATGATGAAGTGCGAAGTAAGTCGAATAGGGGTTTGGGGCTTATGTCTACGTGATCAACCTGAAGAAAGATGAAATCGAAAGTGGACTGCCAAAGTAGTTCATCAACCCTAGGAGTAGTAACGTGTCAAGCTGAATAAAACATCTGTTTTCTGAAAAGTGAAAATTGTGCTCCGAATAAAGTGAGAATATGCATTTCACGAGTGACATCACTTGCTCCAGTCTGAGACGCATTCTCAGCTTCCAACTCTACTTGACAACTCGGAGTCTGTGTGATATCCGTCACCATGCATATCGGCTCAGCTAAGATTCTCAGACTGTACTCTCTCCCCAGACTTCCAGTTGCTCAAAAACGTGACAGGATTGAAAGCCATGCAAATAGAACATTGTGAAGGAGATCAGTGTGTCGGTCTGAAAAGTTACTTTCCGAGACTCAGCTTCCTCGTGGGCCCATAACAAAGTGCGAGCCGCTTACTGGTCATTGTAGTGTGGTCAGTTTGACGAATAGACCGCTACGTGATGAAGACCGGTTTCCATTAGACCAGCGTTTTAGGTTTGTGAGGAGCCAACGGCGATAAGGTTGGAAAAATGACCCCTGGTGTTAAATCAATGCTCCGAAAACTTTCGCCAATGGAGGCGGAGAAGCTACGGGTACAGGTGCTTGAGTTACCTAGGTCCTAGAAACCACCAGCTCCCAGTATCACACCATAGGAGTGGAGAGCGTTAAACATCCTAAGGCATATTAATTTCAAAGACAGATAAGGGTAAAGCGACCGTCGTAGTGAGCAAGAGCGATTATACACAGAAGGCCAAGCAAGATATAACACAGGGTTCTTACTGGCAGATCGATAGTGGGAATATTTTGTCAATACTGGTTGAGAGTAAAGTTGAAGTTGGCACGTATTTAAGGTCCTTGAGAAACCACTTGTGGCAAGTTAACTGGTACTGATTGTACCCCAAAAGTGCAAGCCAACTGCAGCTTTAAAAACTACCAGAAATCCATAAACCAGATGTCCCGATTAGACCGACAGTAGTAGTGCCTGATGAGCTGGCCAGAGTTCTGCCAGGTATTCTAAAAAACCCTAGCGGGAAATCTACTACTTACAATGCGAATTCGTATGACTCCGCTAGAAAAGTAGAGGGTGCCAACTTGGAAGCAGATGGTATTCTTGAAAGTTTAAATAGCAATTCGTTACACACAAATGTGCCGAATGGGGAACCTGGAAAGGAACAAGTGATTGCTAAAGGCAAAAACTATACTTTGAGAACGGACATAACTAATATTCGATGAGACATTGGAAGGCGTGGAAACATTCCCGATTCTCACTTGTTTTCTGACTTTTTTTGGTATAGGGAAAGGGGTCTACCAAGAAAAGGGTCTCAAGAAAAGAGTCTAGCAATGGGATCTCCAATATCCACGGTTTTGGCAAACGTTTTTATTGCAGACTTTGGACATAAATCACTGGCCAGGTTTTCATACCTACCCAAGATATACTGACTTTATGCAGATGGCACTTTCGTCCCGACGGAACGAGACAAAATCAGTGAGTTTTACAACTATCTGAATCAAATTTAGTACGGCTTTCCTCGGACTGGCTGACACATAAGTTCCGTGAGAAAATAAAAAGCCACAGTGTGAGAGGAGCCAACTGACAGTGGGGTGATGTTGATCGACTCGTGTGCCCATCCGAAGTTGGTATTGGCTAGTCTTGCTTCCTCTATATTTAGGCGAGTAAAGACCTTGTGCATAGAAGAGATCGATCGGACAGCGGACCAAATCCAAGTAAAGGACAAAGTCTGGGAGAATTACGGGGGATATTGGTACTAATGGCGAAACGGAACACGGGATGTACTGAGATCGCCACTATTCCATATAAATCAGGGTGTCCGAAGTCGTCCAAAGGATTCTCAACACAGCTGATATAAAAGTGGCATTCCTGAAAGGAACCAATCTACACACTAGACTTTTGCAACTGAAGGATGACCTCCTAGCAAACAGAACCGGGAACCGTGTCTACAAAATTAAAAGCAATGACTGCACTAAATTCTACATGGGGTAAACAAGCAATTCATATCCGAAGAGGAGGGTACGGGAGACTACAATCCACGCCACAGAGGCCGATGCACTTACAACTCAATACGGATCAACAAAATCTGCCAGAGATAACCAAGGTGAATTACCAACTAAGGCAACTCGAAGTGGAAGATGAAGGAAGCAAACCCGATTAAAAATAACTTCAAAATCCCCCAATCCATTAACCGTGAGATGTGAGCAACCGTAGTAACCGATGAGGTCCTTCAATTGACATTCAACACTGATCTGTTATGCTGATCAGAAGAAGTCCCACGGAGAGGTGCATCGTGTGCCAACTTGGTGACATGCTCACTTGGCCTGATGAAGGTTTTGTATGAAATCAGAACGTTTCCCAGTCGAGAACCACCAACCGTTTAACAAGCCCTTCACAATTGCGTACAGTATGGTTATCTTCAAGCAAAACGAAACAGGGATAACCCTACCGATATAGTGGAAATGATTTGTGTGTAAACCGTGCATAATGAACTGTTGTATGGTCTTGGTTTCCTGATTGTAATAGCTCATACCAAAGGTCAGATACTTCCCATTCGTTTGTACTTTAGAGGACTACGAACGGTTCTCTGTAAACCTTTGCCGCAAGAACACTTGGGCTAGAAAACTCCACAAGTTAATCACAGTCTCGTGGTCTCACCACATTGGTTAAAATAAAATTCCGTATGTTTGGGTTCCCGTAAAGCGGTGTTATTTTTCTCTCCTAATTAAGCACTCTTCACAAAATTTTGCATGTTGAACACGACGCAAGCAACTTGGGTACATTTCATCGAATCAGTAGCCGCTCAGCACCCAGAATAGTTCCAGCCTCTGTATAGTTTTGTCCAGTAGTTCTTCTTTTTCCTACAATCAGGTTCATGCATCTTGCAAGGTACTTTGTTAGGCAAGCTCAACAAACATTCATTGAGACTGCAAACGGAAAAACAGGCAGCAAAGAGGGGAAAATCCCGGTAGCAAGGACTGTGAGATAGCCGTAAGCCAGTGGGTGGGGAGTTCAGTAGGCAGATGATGAATGGTAAATTGGGTGTAGAGGGTCTGGCATGTGAACTGGATAGGCAAGCAATATATCTAACCTTTATCTCCGACAGTGCATTCCGGCTGTGAACATAGCATAACTTTTCGGCATCTTATGACCATGTAGCACCAACACACTGAAGGAAAATTAGTACAACTCCGGACTATTTCGTGGGAGACATTCTAGATCAGACATTCTAGTTAGTTGGTTTATGGTATGCAGAACGGAACAGGCTACAAGTCAAGAAGTTTGCAAAATGATGGCACTTCACTCTTATCGAGTCATCTATACCAGCATCCTTTTTCATATCGCACTGTCTTGATGGGTCAGCTGAACTCTCAGGCTAACCCAGTCATAATGCTGAAATGTAATAGCAAAAATACGGATTTCTAATTTGGGTAGCATCTGGGAAGCATCTGCATGTATGACACCGATAACTAGGTATCTTTCGGAAGCTGAAATTTCATACATGTATATTTTTTGAATAGGCAGCCCATAAATGTGAGACAAACTATAAATTTTACAAAATATCTTACGAAAATCGCTTTGTATGATGTCAAGAGATTTAACTCTTTCATCTTCTTACGTTTCGTCTGATTTACGGCCGTGAAACCTTCTAACAAGTGATGTCCTGTGCTTGTATGGATGCAAATACAGGAAGCAACCCGATATAGGGTAGTGTTGCGAATTTGCTTAGAGAAGAAATCACCTAACACCCACTCAGTAGGTAGATGTGGGGGGGGGGCTTTCTCTCGAGGAGTGAACAAGGTACTTGAAGAACCGGTAGCATTCTGTTGAATGGCTATTGGAGGCTTTTGCTTCGGAAGATGAGCACTTCAAATGAGACATTTGAGGGATTTAGAAGTGATAAGCAAAAGTAAGACAAAACAAAATGTTTTCGATTCTTTTGCCTATAAAACCCGAAACCCGTGGAAACTCAGACTACGGACAAACGGCTCCTATGTCTGGTGAGAAGACAAACCCGTGTAAGTTTGTGATTACCTGGGGGAAAATTGCTACTTTGTACCACAACATTTTACCGCATCTTGATATCACCACAACGTTATTCTTATTTAGTAATAGATTTTGTTAGAAACCATCAGCGCTTAGAGATTCTTGGGCTCAATTTGATTATAAATACCATGGACTTTTACGTAAGTTTGAGGAAGGAATGGCAGATTTATTCAAAAATAGGTGAATGGGTTTTATTCCAGGGCCTTACAGGGCTGTCTTCCGGACTTTCATAAATCACTCCTCGGCAATCCAGCACACTACTAAAATGGATTAAGATTACATCAATGAGAGGGATGAAACTTTCTCGTATCACTCAGTCATCGTCTGCCGTAGACCACATGGTGTGCAGTATCCCTTGAAATCGCCTGTGTTATCCTACTCACGAGTAGTTTCTATATTCTTTTCGCAATCGTTTGGCACTATTTGTTTTCAGGTTCACTTTGTATTGGCTTGGAAATCAAGTAATACTTGCGTGCTGGAAAGACCAAATATTCAGCGATTAATCCACGATGAAGAGCATGTTTATGTTGGTATTCTAAGAACACCCACTTTCAGACTTAGAGTTATGCAGCTTCCAAGAATGAGGCTAAACATCAGAGACTGGTCTTCATTCGAAACAGAACACCACCTCATTAGCTGTAGTAGTCCCCCCTAGAACCTGTTTTCAAGCCGCTCGTCGCCTCCAAAGCCAGGAAAGCTACATATGGCAGTGGTGATACTCGCTGGTACGCGATTCGTTGTTGAACTAGGGCGAAGCACACTCACGCATACTATGTCATGCCATAAGTTTCACGCTGATCCGAATGTATAAACGCATTAAAGCTCTTTAGCCGGTGTACACGTGAAATAATCAGAACGGCGAGTAAACAGGAATGGATGGCACTGAAGTCGTTGGCGTGCTCAAGTGCTGGCCCATAGCTATCGACCCAGGTGGGCAGAACTGAAGTTGTGAACCACAAAGGCCATGCATGGTGACCTGACGTATCCACGGCACGTATGTACCCGCAGCAAGTACTGTCCGCTGTACATTTTGGCCTGTACATTTCTAGTCACTGACATTATGGGAAGTTCTTGTGAAATTTCTGCAGGCAGATACACAAGAGGCTCAAAATGAAACTTGAATAAAAAAATAAACCTCAAATAAAACTTGAATCACAACTAAAAAAACAGAAAAACACAATACGACGTTCATGATAAAAAAATAAACCCAAAAAAAACTTGAATCACAACTAAAAAAAACAGAAAAACACAATACGACGTTCATGATGTAGGTTTAAGATAGAACTCAAAAAATCAATGTTTAGCCCAGTAACCAAACCACATCCTCTTCGTTGGAAATCACTCAGTGTAGGGCCGTCGTCACAACCAAACAGGCCATACTCACACCGCACGCAACGGACTGTCTGATGGTCCACATCACACACGAGACGCACTACAGAGACACATATAGCCAGATCGTGTTATACATTATTCTCCCCAGTCTGTACAACCATGGTAAGAGAAAGAATATTCTGGCAACATAACAGGCCTAAAGCTCCTGAAACTTCAGGACATCAAGCTGGAGCCTTGCTGACATATGTGGGGACAAGACAGTACTTGAATTCAGTGAGGGTGCACTTTGATAAAGTTGGGCTCAAAACGCAATCGCATGAAATTCTGTGGTCGACCGTGATTAACCCGAGTCCGTTCACAAGCTGATGCTTAAGAATCGAACCATGAAACCTAAACGGTTCTGCGTAAGTTCTTCAGGTGTTTTGGGGACTACTAAGTGCATAGACACATGCATTATTTTTTCGATTTTTACGGTTCCATTTCTCGTTGAGGCAGTCTCTCCACTTTAGTTCAGTTGATGCTCAGGTCATCTCAACAGTTCAGTGTGGTGCTTGGGCCATAATCCAATATTTGTGTAGTTCACTTCTCCTTCAACCTGTAGGATCCTTAGGCAACATTTAGGTGATCATAAATCCTGTGTTTTCATGGCGCAGCAAATACTTGGCATGCTCAATTCACATTCACTATCATTTGTCTCTGATTCGGTCGAGTTGCCATATCAAGTCGCTTCGAGCCTCTTTAGGCTGCTGTTTTTTGACATTGGTGTTTGGACGCGCAAGAGATCCGGTGAGCTTTTCAATATTTTGGCTAACAATGGTTTTTTATAGATCGGATATTGTCAGTCAGGGCGATTCGCTTGCAGTTGCTCGATTTGGCTGGCTACCGTCATCATCATCTAGTATCTTACTCTGTACCAATTTTCTGTCAGCAGGTTGAATAGTTTGAAGGCTGTCATTGAGGGAACCAATCGCTGTTGTTACACCCACTTGATTTTTTGATCTTTGAGATGGCATACAACAATTTTGATGCACTTACCGAGGCCGGTTGTATAGTTTGGCTTGTCAACCTGAATTTAAAGTTCCGTTCGCCTAATCTAGTGGTCTGTTCCACAGCAGGCTCCTTGCATCAATCGAATGATCTGCACTTCTCGTAAGTCTTGCTGGCGAACGATAGCGCAATCGAGTAGTTGAGAGTCCCCATTGTATAGATCCATCCACGTAGCAATGTGCTACTGTTCGAAGCGAACTCTCGTGTTCTTGACGGCAGGTGCTTGATTATGTAAACTCTGATATGATTGCGTCGCAGGACGTCTGGCAACAAGCAGTAATCTCAACCGACCCGTGCATCAAAGTCTCCCAGCATGCGAATTTTCTTGGTGGATGGGATCAATCGAAGTAGGGGTGGAATTTGTTTTTGTGGTCATCTGTAGTGCACGGCATCTGAGGTGCTCTGACCAAGGTCACGTACGTTTTGTCTGTCACACGTTTTGTCGGTTACATACTAGAGCGGGATCAAGCCTAAGAACGTCCTTCAATCGGACGTCTTCCTCTCGAGCCGAATCCCAGCGGGCTCAGTGATAGACATGGTTGTTCCAAGTGAAAGTCACACCCGAACTGCTGTTGATGTGTACACGCCTGAAGAGCCACTAATGTCTTTGGATCTACCTGGAAAAACCAAGTCTACATAGCATCCCAGCCAGCACAAATATTGGGGCGGAAGTCAATCGGATAATGACAGAGAGCGATATCAGACTTCTATATGCTTATGCGGTTTTACTTAATCGACGACATTAGTTACCTCAAATCTTCAATCACAAATATGCACCTTTACACCTATTATAGATACTTTATGATTCACCGCAACTAACAAACTAAAAAGTTTGCAAAGATTGGTTTTACAGTTGGCTGACTGTTGCACGGGCAGATCTGATGATGTGCGAAAAATTTGGGAGGAATAATGACAAGAAAAAAAGAGGCAAAGTTTTGCCCATAAATTTCTAAAGGTAAGTGATTTAAAGAATATGTAGTTGAGAAAGAACGAAAGAGAGAAAGAACGACTGAAAGAACGACTGAAATATCAAACGATAAACTTACTAAATAGATGTTTGAATCAATGAGTGTGTGAGCGAATAAATGAGTGGATGAGCGAGTGGATGAGTAATTAGATTAATTATTGGATGAATGAATGAATGATGATAGCGATCTTCTGCGAGGATAGGATTTGTGCCAAGGATATGGAGTCGAATATCCACTGAGATGCAGGATTCTCAAGTCGAGAACATTTACCGAGAGTGCTTGGGAGAAGCATTTTTAGGAAATGTCGAATATTGTTCATTCGGCCATGATCTAAGCGTATGTCTGTTATTCCTCAACTGGTACCCTACACGCAAAAGAAAGCCAACGACCGCGTGAAAATGGTACATGCACTCATTGGATGCGGAACTAGCCCAAAACACGTGTTTCAAATATAGACAGACATTAGGCAGAATGGTATATTCAGTCACCGTGTTTTCGAGAGGAAAGGACGCATGTCTTGTGGAGAACGTCAGTGGCCAAGTGGCAACCAAGCATTAAGCGCTCGCTTCCTCGAAGTCTCTTCAGGGCTTGATGTTCATATCAGATTGGTATTGCACAGATACAACCACAGATATTTTGTGGCCAAATCAGTGGATGGAATGGATTTTTCTAGAAAAGGCGAGAAGAAGAAACCGAGTGCAAAAACACGTCATTCAATTGGGACCTGCTCTAAACACTGTTCAGAGCACCAAAGTTAGCGAAAATGTTTACCAGCTCTGGTATGCGGTCGGACGGTCACCGCAAGCCACGGCTATCAATAAGAAGGTCACTCGTACAGTTCTTATTTCTGTCCTGGTATGCTCAGTCGCCATACAATATGTATCGCACCATTCTAATTAGTTTCAGGAACACTTCGTTACACTTGCTTTGATCTGCCAACGGAACACCAGTGCGCCTGTCCTCAGGACTCGTGATCCACTCACTCCATATCTTAGTGCACTAGCATCGTACGACTAATCGTCCTACGAATGTAACGGTCAGAACCATCCTGAGAATTATCCTGAAATTAGTGTCAGACTGATGGCAGGTTGCCAAGAACCGAGTGCAAAACACGTCATTCAATTGGGACCTGCTGTAAACACTGTTCAGAGCACCAAAGTTAGCGAAAATGTTTACCAGCTCTGGTATGCGGTCGGACGGTCACCGCAAGCCACGGCTATCAATAAGAAGGTCACTCGTACAGTTCTTATTTCTGTCCTGGTATGCTCAGTCGCCATACAATATGTATCGCACCATTCTAATTAGTTTCAGGAACACTTCGTTACACTTGCTTTGATCTGCCAACGGAACACCAGTGCGCCTGTCCTCAGGACTCGTGATCCACTCACTCCATATCTTAGTGCACTAGCATCGTACGACTAATCGTCCTACGAATGTAACGGTCAGAACCATCCTGAGAATTATCCTGAAATTAGTGTCAGACTGATGGCAGGTTGCCAAGACCATCGGACCACCTCCGTTGTATGAACAGCATGAGCGTCTAAAAGGTGTGCATTCTGGTGAGATTGGTCTGAGCATTGTTGAAAAGGCAAATACTTCTGGAGGTATGGGATAAAACTTCGTTTTCGAAACCTCGAAATTGTCAGTTCCTCCCATAGGGACCAACAAAACCTCTGACTGATTTGAAGTGGTAAGATTTCGTGAACAAATCCAGATTTGGGTCAAATTTCAGTTCCACCCATCAAAACAATCCAAATGACTGCAGACAGAAACGGGGCGTTTAAGGCCTGGTGAGTTAGCAATGTAACTACAACTAAACTCTTGATGTAAACATAACTTGTCCCGCAGGGGTGACGGAGCGGGTAATCCTATATTTGGAGTGAATTTTTCTATGAGCAAGGGACCATGACTCCTTGACATTGGTAAATTGAGACCGTTCAGACTAGGTACGGAATTGTGGTAAAGCTTTGGTGACATTTTTAGTGGACTGGAAAAGACGTTGTGGAATAGAGAACATTTACATGTGGAATGAACCTCGATCACCACACCGTTACACGCAACCAACTACAAATAATTGAAATTTTCTGCAGCATTTTTCAAGCTTCTGTGGTGCTATTTGACCGGGAATTCCTTACAGGTGGCTCAGTCGATCGACGGACATGAAAATTCAGGTGTCTTCAGAACATCTGGCAATGCGCCTGCCTCGAACGTAAGATGTTGGGAGTTCGAATGTCAGTAGGGTTAAGGAATTTCAGAGCGCATGTGTTCCAAAACTACGGAAACATGAGTTTTGTATCATCCCCTTAGTATGGAAAAACCGTAAAAATTACAGAAGGACAGTTCAACACACCATGCAACTATTCATCGTCATCAGATCATCAGAGACAGGGACATCACTGTTGACATTGAGGATTACTTTCGTAGAACAACAAGGTTCGTTTAAACTTAGGATGAGAAAGAAGAGGAAAGAGTGGGTGGCCCACCGCGGGCATTCTGGGGTGCCCACACCTCGAAGGCTCAGTCACACAATCTGGAAAGGAACTAAAAGCACGAAGGCAACGGGCAACAATTAGCCTCGATTTATTACAACTATTCCAGCTCAGCACAAGGGGCTGAGTCAGTAGGACCTCATCATGGGAGGCAGACAGCCTCAACAACATCTGGACTATTCGATTTTCCTACATCTTATCCGAGCCATAGATTGTCCTTTTTGCCATTTTGAGGTAACCAGGGAGGAAAAAAACAGTGTTTTTAGGTAATATTTCGGCATGCGCACCACACGGCTGAGCTACTAGAAATTTTCGCAAGGGAACTACCTGCTGCATCACAAAATACCCGTTTCCTAATTGCCTCGTTACAAATTTGTTGAGGCCATTCGACACCAGCAACACATCTGAGGCATCAGTTGTCAAAGACCTGAAGAGACCTCATATCACCTATCCGCAGAAGCCACGCCTCACAAGCGTAGAGTAATATAGTCCCTCCTGTTACGTGGTACATGCAACCTTTAAGGTTAAATGATGCCTTTTTGACACCATAAGTGGCGCATACTAGCGAACTTGATTGGGGTCTCTAAGATTCGTGTACTGACTTCTTGGGACGCCCTCTTCTCACAGCCAATATGACTACCGTGGTACGTAAGTTTTTCCAAAACCACGGGTGCTTTTTGAATTGCAAGAGACATGTCCAAGCACTACTCCTTCTGAATCATGACTCTGCACTTTGGAGGTGCAAAGTGAGTACCGTGAGATGGTATGGTGATGGCCAGTTTGTTCAGCAAGGTGTATTCTTCGCATCCCTCTTAGAGGATGGAAACGATTTTCTGTGCGTATTCCAGGCTAATAAATTTCTCACCAAAAACTCTCCCGTTTTCGCTCAATTGTTCCACCAACGACGAAGTTGAATACAAAAGGAGGAAGTGAACAACCTTGTCAGACACCACTTTCTGTAGGAAAGCTTTTAGATAGCCAATCGCAAACTTTCGAACGCCCCAAAATATATGAATATAAGAACCGGTTTGTGTTTCCAAACATCTGGGGCATCTTCTAGTGAGCAAGTGTAATTAGGAGTACTGGCTGATCGACAAAGCCAAATGCACCCTTGAGGTGAACGGACGCCAAGATCTTGGGTCTTCTGTACGTATGACGTTGCTTTAACACCTGACAGAGTGTGAAGATTTGGTCGATACAGCATCCTCCCGACCAAAATCCAGCATGGTGTTTAGGGGTCAAAGTTTCGCATGCCTCACAGGGCAGCAAAGAATCAGTGACTTTGGAATTCTTGCCAACTGGGGGGTCAAAATGATTATATTGTGGTTACTATAGTTGCCGCGAGTATCTTTTTCAATTTGGGTGCTATTATTGAGTTACCCCAGCTACCCGGAACGGTCTCTTTTTTCAAGATAGGTACAAATAAGCTGGACAGATAGTGACTGAGTAATTCACCGCCATTCCTGAACAGAGAAGGCAAAAGGCCATCAGGGCTAGAAGCAGGACATCACTCGAATATAGATAAATAATCGGGCACTTCTGAGGCTGAAGAGGCTGCATATTCACGGCCCCTTTCTGTCGAAGTAGGGCATGCCGGATTTGAGGTAGCGGGCTGTCAACTCAATTGTTGTTAGAAGTTGTGTGTCCAACGGTCTGAATGTTCGTTGCTAGAAATCAGAAGGTCATTTTCGTCCCCGAAACTTTTGCTGACAGGAGGCTTCCAGGCACCGGTCGAGCGAATCAAGTGGAACAGACTTGTTGGCATTTCCAAAGTTTTAGCATGGTCCTTTTCTTAGGCATTTCGAGTGCACTGGTCTCGGCGGTTTGCAATAACTGTAAATTTCAGCTAGCGTCGGATGGTGCGTCGGGTTGAGCTGAGGTTACGGTCAGGAGGGTTCAGGAGCTGCCGCCGAGCCTCCAGCGAAACCATGGTCCCACAAGAGATCCAGTGCCTGGGTGAGGCTGAAGGGGTTGTGCCTCAAACAGTTACTCCAGATATGAAAAACGACCTGGATGTCGGTTTCCAGTGGTCTCTCATATCGGACATCGGTCCATCGGGTAGCCGTTCGGGGAGCCGGTTCTGATAAGTTTGAGTTCATAGTCCACTAGCTTCTCGCTGGCTGAGTGAGGGTGCGCCTTTGGCGTAGAATTGAAAAGCGCAATGAAAGGCAGCAGCATGCAACTGCATGGTTAGAGTCCATGCTGCTGTTTCAGAATTTGCGTTAGGCGCCACCGGTAACTGATGTGGTCAACTTGGATTTGGCACAACTTTGTTCGTGGGCGCCGCGTTGTCAAGTGATTTCCGCTGTCCCAGAAATTGGTGCTGCAAACAGACACTATATGATCGTCGCAAATCTGCAGCAGACGCTCAGTGTTGTCCGTTTTAACCATTTACCACCGATAAAAAGTTGGCAAGCAGACTTCAAGCGTCGGCAGTGGTTGAGAAAAAACCTAATGTCAGGCCATTTAAAGCTTCCTTGTAGAACTGTTATGCTTCACAAATCGGGCCTTTACGCTCATATCGACCCATCGACGGGATACCTTTGCCCATTGACAAGGCTCCAACAACACCAGCTCTACTTCCTTCATTTGCGCCCACTAAATCGCGCCATCTCAATCAGAGAAAAGTATTGTTCACCAAAAGGTTGAACATGAGCTTGGCGAAATGAAGCTCGGATACTGGATCTACTCATTAGGCAATTTACACTAAACGATTTGTTGAAGTTCCGCTAGTATAACCAACAGGGAGGATGTGGTCAGTCTAGACAGGGCCGACGAGAGCAATCAGCAACATCTTCGTCAAACCGTTATTCCGGCCGTCACATGCAATAACACATTCAACGTCTTCTCCGATAAAGACCAAACAGCGGTGAATAAATTGCAGAAGGATGAAATCATTGTTATTCTGAAGGCCGAAAGAAGACAAATATCAGACTGGACTGTATCATCAAAGCAAAGGCAGGACTCAGTAGCATGAATGCGTTTCACAACTTACAACAAGACCAAAGCAGACAAGTGTCAAAAAATAACCTGAAAAGTTTTGCCCATAATCACACAAGAAGAATGATGAGGAATAGGGCTCATGATGCAGCCATTTCCTGTTTGCAAAGAGTTCAGATGTGTGCAAATGAAAAATTGCTTCCCTACAAATGCTGTCACCTAACGAAATGACGATAAAAAACATTTCGAAAAATATGGAAGACTTTGAAACTTCTCCTCGGCGGGAAGCAAGTAACAATGAAGGAGAATTTTAGGCGAAACAGAGACGTAAATTTAGACCAAGACGAAGTAATGGGCTAGTCTGACGCGTGTTCATTATTCATTTCTACGGATCCAAATTCCGAAAGAACCAGTGTGGCAGAATTGTTGAAAAACTTTGGAGTGCCGTCTGAGTCGCTGAAAAAGGAAATCTTTTTCAACTAGTTCACATATGCTTGGAAAGGTTCTTCGATTTTCACGGAAAATAGGCTGAAAATATTCTAATGCTTGATACAAATGTTATGGTTTACATCCGCTACACAGGTGACCCGTCTCTCAGCGTCAAGAAGAACTAAATGCAGGCGACCAACAAACAGCCTTCTTTAATAACACACGATCCACTGTGGAAATTTAACAATTCCACTCACTCTAATCAAAAGACAGCTTACTGGACAGCAAGAAGAGGGGCTTATGGAATGGCGACATCCGCGGGTCAAAACCTGAGCCATCAGTGCAGCAGTTCAAACTTAAAAACAACTAAATCTGGAGACTGTCTATGTGAATTACGACATAATGCAATACCACAGAACCTTAAAAAGATAAGAAAAACGCACATAAAATGAATTCTGGGGGAACAGGTACCCGAGGAATGTTGTCCTCGGAATGAAAAATATGACTAGTATAGAGCACGAAGTACAAGAAAACGAATAACTGCTCGGAGATCACTGCAGCACTGCTGCAACAACATAACGCGACCTCACCAACAAATGAACTAGAAAACAGATCTACGCAGAGTTAAACAGCATAAGAAACCGATTGAAGGTCTCAAAGAAGGAGACGAAAATTTGACTCAAATAGGCATATTGGTTCAACTGAAATATTTTCTTCAACCAATTAATCTAGAATCAAAATTCAGGACAAGGGAGAAAAAGGGCCAGTTCAACCCATGAGTCAGTCTCACACAAATAGGCATGTTACCAGCAATCTCGAGAAGCTCAGGCCATAACGCAATGCAAACTGACGACGGGCCGGGCGAAACTAGTAAAGAAACCTACCAAGAATGGAAGGCGTAGAATAAACCGATCATGTCAAATAGAGGCAGAACAAAGCGCAGCATCAATTACAAACGCGACAATGAACTCACGGAACTCTGTCTCCATATCGGGCAACCACATACAAGAATGATGAATACTGTTCGAAAGCTATATAATCGCATGCACGAAAGGAGGACCCATTCACCCATGAAAGCACTGACGACTTCTACAAATTGGTGGCGAAACATTTGCGAGGTAACCGTCAGGTTCGGTGAAACGATGATCAACCGTCTGACCAACAGCGAGCACCAAATCCTGTTCCGCGAAAAATTAACAGTTCAGTTTCTACACTGAACCTCACAAACACTAGTGGGGACGGAACTTCTTCACCGTTACTGGCGATGGGTGGTAACGATGCAAATCAAAACAAAGAAGAAATTCTCTTGATGATCAAAGGCTTTAACTAGTTAGCCTGTGCTCCGTTTGCCGTGGACGTGAATCGTCTACTCCTCACAAGAATTCGCAACATGTTTGTTCACGTACGTAAACAAACAACCGCGAGTCTAATCAATATCATTTCTGGCGGCTATCGATTTACAAATGACCCCAAGTCTCATCGCGTATCGGTCGTATTCGAATGGCGATAAAGAGGATGAGACATTTGTACACCAAGAGTACAAACGTCACACCAACTCATCAAAACAATTTATCAAACAGACGACAACGGGACTTGAAATAGCTCGAGGTTTGGGACCCAGAATTCCTACATCCTAGGTAGGGGTGACTAAATTGCGCGTAGTATGTACATTTATTTAGTTTGATACCGAGGCTTACTGATACTGCATTTTGCAAACGCATCAGAGACGCAAATTTAGATCTGGAAATATTCGATTAGTTTTACTGAGTGACGCTTCGGTTATGTGCTTAGACCCCAAAGTGTGATATACAATCTCGACATTCTTAATCCATGCGCTACAGTCGTGTAGAGCGGCGAACTCGTATGGAAGCGTTGATGCCGGGTGCCCAGCAATTTAGCGTGGTTCTCCAGGAGTTCAGTCGTCGGTTTCAAGTGCGGATGTGACCAGGAATGATGTGCCAAATGCGATGTGATTTTTTTCCAAATATATATCTATGTTTATAAGTAGATATACATATATATATCTTTATATCTTAATATCTTCATTGACCTAAAATCAAACTTCTTTCAGAGCGCTTGCAGAATCCCGCGTGACGGCTTACCCGATGTATGTTCTGTTTCCAAGAACGTCACAAGATTTACAGACTAACACTTTTCATAACTTAAAGAATCTACGCGGCAACGAAGATGTACACTTCTTGATAGCTGGCTCTTGTTAGGATGGGTCAGCCAACAGATATCAAAAGTACCCCCGGGTGAGCCACAACTCCCTGCTCAAATGTCATTCGTTGATTTGGAGTTCATTCAGGATCGATTAAAAGTGACTAAGCGTGTACTCGGCATATTCTTTTTGGTTGTAACTTAGCGTCTTATTCAGAGGTCGTAGATGACATATGGTCGCTTGATGAATACTAATAAGAATGTGATTTCGGTATGGAATTTCTCTTCCATCTTTCAGCACGCGGTAATTTAGCCTCAAACGGTGTTAAAATCTCCTAGGATTCTACAGAACTTACCCGATGTTCTGTTTCCAAGAACGTCACAAGATTTACAGACTAACACTTTTAAGAACCGAAAGATTCCACGGCGCGAGAGGGACTCACTCTTCTTAAATCGCTCTTGTTAGGATGGGTCAGCGAACAGACATTGAAACAACCCACGTGCTTGCCGCAAATCATCTGTATTGGAAATGTATATAAACGTCATCCGTTGATTTGGATTTTATTCAGGATTGTTAAGAAGTAGCTAAACATGTACTCGGCATATTCTTTTTGGTTGTAACTTAGCGTCTTACTCAGAGGTCGTGGATGACACATGGTCGTTAGATGGGTACTAATAAGAATGTGAATTCGGTATGGGATTTCTCGTCCATCTTTCAGCACATCGTAACTTTGTCTCGAAGGGTGTTGAAAGCTCTTGGAATTTTACGAAATAATGACCTGCAATTCGTTATTTATCGGTTCGCTAAACATCCTTCTATTGAAAGCCATCACCATTCTACCATCGCTCCTCAGGTGTCACGGAAGTAGTGTGCTGTGTTCTCATCAAATGAGACTTCCTCACAAGGTTGTTAACTACTCCACAACTATTCATCCTCCCCTAGAAATATCTTTGTGCAAAGAAAAGCGGTTATTTATCGACACGTAACAGTCTGTTGTGCGCTTGCTTTGTTTGAGCCGAGTTGAAGCATCCCAGTGCTTTTTCTGTCACGTACCAACTCCAGAGGAGCACAATCGTAATTGCCAGTATTATCAGTTGCAAGTTCGTGGTTTCCCCGGATGCTCTGAACTAACCACATTATTCTTTAATTACAAAATCAACAGTCCGAAAATCTTGCATTTACTCTCCTTGTTAAAACGGAATATCTAATCGTATAGCGATTTGTGATTAGACACAGTCTGCCGAGTATACGCGACCCTACAAATACGAACAGATGTACTAGGATCTGCTGTTGCTGACGTGAGGAATTGGGCATATGCGCTGTATGACCAGATCAGTATGTTTCATTTCACAATGTTACTGAGTAAGAACGCATTCCAGCGCACTCTTTTGGTGTGCACCTAGTCCTACATGTGAAATCCATTACTAATGAATGTTAGATTTGACCACTGTGGATTGAGTTAACACAACGGTATAGCTTCTCTGAACTGCAAAAGGCAATTCGTTTCAGGACATTTTTCGGAGAACTTTTTGTGAAATTACTGTTACGAATGTCAGTAAGTAGTGAACTACATCATGAATAATGGTTGCAACTCACAGCAGTGACGGTGCGACTGAATCTACAAGTTGTCTGGTCACAATTTGCTCACAAATATATATTTATATATAGCTTAGTAGTCCAAGCAACTGAAGTTGGGTGGGCTAGATTTTACGACTTGAAAGTAACAACTGTCGTCACATATTACAGGAAGTTGATCCCACTTTTTTCCAGTCATTAAACAAATCTTAACATAATATAAGCAGTCGAACATGAGGTGAACAGCAAGCTCGTCCTGCAACAAATCCAACAATGCGATAGACCGTTATCAGTTCAGTGAAAACACACCTGAACCAGATTGTCTCCCTGTTTTTGAGGATTGGTACCACTATGCCATACAAGGGTTAAAGCTGGAACGTTAGTTGACGTTCAATTAGGCATGGGCGCTTGCCTCTTCAATAGCTACCGTGATTCCACTAAATATATAGTGAATTTACTGCTTATAGCAGGTTAATTATGGAACCTCGGATGTAGAGGGAATGTAGAAACTGATGTTACCCTTCTTGAAATAATACAACTTATATAAGGAAGATATCATCATTCGTACGGTAAGGTCGTGAACAAAATAAGGTTGAGTCGGTTATATTGACTGAAAAGTGTGACAAAGAACAGTAAGCAAAACGGAACGAGTAGGAAAAAAGGGCAGAAAAATATTACTTGAAGACTTGGGAAGGAGATGAAGGCAAGATCAGTCCATTAGCTCATCCTTGTTAAGACCAGGACCATGACAGAGCTCAACGAAGCTCTATGATTGGGCACACACTCGCTTACTGGAAGGTTCGCGATTCGATATCAGCTCCGGTTTTGTGCAGGCTTGAACAACCTTACAATATCTCAGCCTTCATTCTTCCATTGGGTGACAAGGCAACCTTTCACCAAAGTGGTGCTACTGCTTAACTATTCATGGGTATGCGGGTGTATGGATACAGTACAAAATGAAATAAGACAAAAGGGGACTTACCGTCCCTGAATAAGTGTCCAGATGCAAGAGGTGTTTGCTCTGAATTGCAGAAGACCCAACTGTATCGTGATTGTCTGTTGGACTGCGGGGTTCGGTTGTTACCTGCCTTGGGTGCCCGTGTGATTTGCATCGAGTTGCATGACTATTTATTTTACGTGATGTGAAATCACATAAGCTTTCTCATTTTGAGAATAGTGTGGACGGAAACAAGTTGACCTGATCTGGGTCAAGGTAGTAAGCAGGGTGCCTGGTGGTACTAGGTAGCAGCGTAAATAAGACGGACTGGAATTGTGACTGGAGTCGCATGGTCGCGAACTGACCAAAAAGTTAATTAAGCACGGTGGAGCCGCCACACGCTGTAAGACGAACGAAACCAGTAACCACTTGAGCACCGCCGTGGTAGAGCCATCGGACTGAACTGTAACATGTCCTATTGCCTCATCTTCATATGTTGCATCCGGGTGTTATCCTGCTTTTTTCGTTTTGCTTAAAATTTTACACAAACGTCCATTTTTGTTCGACCAGTTGACTCAAATGTTTTTTCCACGGTCCTTTTTTTTGCAACGCCGTAACCCCAACTTTACATCTTGTCCTTATCCGGTTCCACGTCCTTTTATTTATCCTCACGCGGTATGGTGTGAGATAAAGAAAGATGGTGGAGACAGATGTAGTAAAATGAGATGAGTAGACATAATTCTTCTGCCCGTTTTTCATGCTGGAACCTGTGGGGAAGCATTCGCTCTTATGGTCTCCCAGCAGAAGCTGTAATAAAGCAAAGTGTGATACAACTGTAATATGACAGTCTTTATGCGCTTCAAAAAGCAGAGGTACATGTTTGGAAGAGATGACCGGTTGGTTGAGTGGCCTCTCATCTCAACTGTTCACTACACTAAATACATTATCATCAACACGCAAAACTGAGTCGAGACGTTTGTCAGGCAAACAGTCCAAGGAACGTAGGCATGAGTAGCTGTGTTTTGTCCAAATTATTTTATATTTTCTTGTGGTAAAGCAATGAAAACATACAGAATAAAGGGCACGTTGCGTGTTACTTGGTTGGCCCGTTTCAAAAGGTCATTGTTCGCAAGATCAACAGTTCAGTTTCCCAATTAAAGAATATTGATAAACCTAAATTAAGTTCGCATGGTTTGTTACGTGTCGATAGATAAACGCTTTTCTCTGCACAATGATATTTATAGTGGAAGATTAACGATTGTTCTGGATCAAGTAACGACCTTATGAGCAGGTCTCATTTGATGAGAACGGTGCACGCTATTTCCGTAACACCTGCGGAGTAATAGTGGAATGGTAGCAAGATGTTTAGCAAACCGACAAAAATGAATCGGTGGTCATTATTCTGTAGAATCCTAGGAGATTTTAACACCGTTTGAGGCTAAATTACCGCGTGCTGAAAGATGGAAGAGAAATTCCATACCGAAATCACATTCTTATTAGTATTCATCAAGCGACCATATGTCATCTACGACCTCTGAATAAGACGCTAAGTTACAACCAAAAAGAATATGCCGAGTACACGCTTAGTCACTTTTAATCGATCCTGAATGAACTCCAAATCAACGAATGACATTTGAGCAGGGAGTTGTGGCTCACCCGGGGGTACTTTTGATATCTGTTGGCTGACCCATCCTAACAAGAGCCAGCTATCAAGAAGTGTACATCTTCGTTGCCGCGTAGATTCTTTAAGTTATGAAAAGTGTTAGTCTGTAAATCTTGTGACGTTCCAGGAATTAAAACACACTTCGGGCAAGCGCTCTAAGAAAAGTTCGAATTTGGGTCAATAAAGATATAAAGATACATATGTACATTTAAACATAAACATAGAGATGGGTAGATGATCATATTCAGAAGACTGTCACAGCGCATTTTTCACACCCCACCTTAGCTTGCCAAACCTGCAGTTTTCACTTGAAACCGAAGATTGAACTCCTGAAAAACTATACTAAACTATTCTGCAGCTGCCACATTTTGGGCATCAACGCTTCCATACGAGTTCGCCGCTCTACACGACTGTAGCGCATGGATTAAGAATGTCGAGATTGTATATCACACTTTGGGGTCTAAGCACATAACCGAAGCGTCACTCAGTAAAACTAATCGAATATTTCCAGATCTAAATTTGCGTCTCTGATGCGTTTGCAAAATGCAGTATCAGTAAGCCTCGGTATCAAACTAAATAAATGTACATACTACGCGCAATTTAGTCACCCCTACCTAGGATGTAGGGATTCTGGGTCCCAAACCTCGAGCTATTTCAAGTCCCGTTGTCGTCTGTTTGATAAATTGTTTTGATGAGTTGGTGTGACGTTTGTACTCTTGGTGTACGAATGTCTCATCCTCTTTATCGCCATTCGAATACGACCGATACGCGATGAGACTTGGGGTCATTTGTAAATCGATAGCCGCCAGAAATGATATTGATTAGACTCGCGGTTGTTTGTTTACGTACGTGAACAAACATGTTGCGAATTCTTGTGAGGAGTAGACGATTCACGTCCACGGCAAACGGAGCACAGGCTAACTAGTTAAAGCCTTTGATCATCAAGAGAATTTCTTCTTTGTTTTGATTTGCATCGTTACCACCCATCGCCAGTAACGGTGAAGAAGTTCCGTCTCCACTAGTGTTTGTGAGGTTCAGTGTAGAAACTGAACTGTTAATTTTTCGCGGAACAGGATTTGGTGCTCGCTGTTGGTCAGACGGTTGATCATCGTTTCACCGAACCTGACGGTTACCTCGCAAATGTTTCGCCACCAATTTGTAGAAGTCGTCAGTGCTTTCATGGGTGAATGGGTCCTCCTTTCGTGCATGCGATTATATAGCTTTCGAACAGTATTCATCATTCTTGTATGTGGTTGCCCGATATGGAGACAGAGTTCCGTGAGTTCATTGTCGCGTTTGTAATTGATGCTGCGCTTTGTTCTGCCTCTATTTGACATGATCGGTTTATTCTACGCCTTCCATTCTTGGTAGGTTTCTTTACTAGTTTCGCCCGGCCCGTCGTCAGTTTGCATTGCGTTATGGCCTGAGCTTCTCGAGATTGCTGGTAACATGCCTATTTGTGTGAGACTGACTCATGGGTTGAACTGGCCCTTTTTCTCCCTTGTCCTGAATTTTGATTCTAGATTAATTGGTTGAAGAAAATATTTCAGTTGAACCAATATGCCTATTTGAGTCAAATTTTCGTCTCCTTCTTCGAGACCTTCAATCGGTTTCTTATGTTGTTTAACTCTGCGTAGATCTGTTGTTTCCTTCTTGATTGGTAGTCGAAATCACATTGTCTTTCTGTGGCAGCTCGCAGCCATTTGATTGATGTTCATGATATATATATATGTGTGATTCTTTTACTTCCACTTTACGCTTTTATGTTGATAACATTTAGAAACCGGAGTTTTTTCCATATGAAATCCTTCAGAGCATATATTTCTCCCGAGTTCATTTCATTGGCATTTTTCTTATTTTTATGGCTGGGGGGGGTCTTTTGATCTCCTTGAGAATTGTTTGTTAAAATTCTGACGGCTGATGTGATAGCTCCTGATTTTACTGGCGCGCGTCGCCATTCCGTAAATGTCTTCTTGTCGCTGTACATTTGGCAGTCTGCTGATGAGGATTTGATGTCGATATTTAGACCGCAGTTTTATTCGGCAAAATTTCTCGCATCGTAAAGCAAAGGGTTCTTGGACTTTCACACCTTAATCTTGTGTGCCTATCGTGAATGCTTCTGTACGTATTGTGTACGACCCGTCACTTTATTGTCCTTGGATTCAAATTCAGTTTTCTACCCGGATCTGTTATACGTTTGGTGACTGGTGCGCAACTAATCTTGATGTCCGGTTCCGTTTACAGCTTCATATGAATGTTCACACTAATCGCTTGAATGGCGGATGAAAGATTCGGCCAAACGTATTTTCAGTATCTTACTTGAGCTTTTGATGTATATGATTGAGCAATCAAAGAAATTATGGGGGGGGGGGGTTGCGTACTGTTTATTCAGATTTGCATTTTCGTCAACAATCGATAATGCGAGGGCGTGGGTAACACAAGTGATCAAGGAAAAACGCATTCCAGTCATGCCTCTCAACTGAACTATTTGTGCTATCTTAGTTTCACATCAAAACTTGGTAACATGTACCTATGTAACTAGCCGTTTAGGTTTGTGTGCCTGTGAGTAGCCGCACGACTGTCGGGCGTTACTTCAAGGTCAGCGGATGAAGCTGCGATAAAAACGTTTTCGTTCACGTTGATGAACCTTACTGTGCGGTGGCGGATCAGTCAAATGTTTACTCTTTTTATAAGTACTATTTTGCTTTTTGTTCCCGTTTGTGTGTCTGGCGGTGAGTCGCATATTTTTTCACGATCATTTTAGCTTTTAAATTTGTGTCGTAAAACGGTTTTGATTTATACAAATATTACCATGCGCAAGGAAGATTCTCAATAATAGATGCTTTAAGACCCGTATTTTTTTACTGCAGCTGGGTTTGATAAAAATGGAGGGAAAGGAAGCCCATGGAGGCGCATTCTTGGTTTCTTAGCTATCGGGACTTACGAGTCAACGGTTATGTGAGACAATTGATGTCATTGGCAGAGTTGAATTTGTTATAATGCTTAACCAACGAACTCTCCTCGACTAGTAATTTCGTGTTTCTGTAAACAATTTATCTTAGGAGTAGAGTAAAATAACGTCCTTTGGACTACCACAGTTGCTGTGCAGTGTAAAACCAATGGATCTGGAGCACGCAGTATTTCCGTGTCTGATAAATTTATATTTGTAAAATTTCCGACAATCACAATAGTTTATTCGTGGTGATAGAATTGTGATTGCTGGAGCATTTCTGGATGGCCTTTCGCATTTTGCCGGAGGGCTCAAGTTTACTCGTTTGAAAATATCCGGATCGCGAGGTCTGACAATGTTTTAACAGGGTTTTCACTTGTCACTAATAAACTTCGCTTAAACATATGCAGATAAGTACACGTTTCTGTTGTTTCTCTAAATATATCGTATAAAGTATTAAAAAGAAGAGGTTTTGGCAGTGGACTGAATGCAAATGATTCTTTCTTGTTATCCATCACACAAAAAGTCACTCATCAGAGAGGATCCATTTCATTGGTCATTGAATTTTCCCGTATAACTGCATAACTTACAGAACTTAAGCAAGAGATAATTTCAAGTGTAAAAAAACCACGAAAAAGAGTTTTTCTCGGAAAGTGTCTGCAAGGAACTAGTTGTCACACGTTTGTCACTTGGCTAGTTAAAATTCGGATGGGTGTGTACGCATTTGGCTAAAAATTCTCCACTCTTTCATAACATTTTCTTCTTAACGCGGGTACATGCTCCACAAATTGAGAGTGCCTGCAAGTATGGACATCATTATTACAGGGTTGTAAACCAATATAATTTTAGTCCGTTCCATATTTGCGCTTTTACGAACGAAGAATTTCTGTGATCTAATAAAAGGCTTGGGAAATGATGAAGGGAAAATGTAGGTGTGTATGATCACTTGAAATGGCAGCAGATTGGCTTTCGGAAGCACTCTTTGGCACAAAATATCTCGGAATTACTGCTTGAAAGCTCTATGTTTGGACTGCTATTTAGAATTATACGTCTCCTCCTGTCTCCGTATAGTGCGCTTTTTTACCAGTGTTTGCCAAACGCCAACAAACTTAAAAGATCATCATTTGTCAGGGACTTTTGCAACCGTGTTTTCACGTTTAGCTAATTACCACGGTATAAATTTTTCTGGACTGGTAGAAAATATGTACGTGATTGAGTTGACAAGAGGTAATTCGTATTAGTGCATTGGCTTGCAGGGAGTTTTGCTCAACCATTCATAAGTGACGGTCACGTGGCCCGTTCCAAGTAGTCCCTATATGAAACGCAATTTCTTCTCAAACCAATTACATTTTGGTCTATTTCAGTGAAACGTAGATGTAGTCCGCCAGTTAATTTCCAAGGACAACAGTGATGATTTCAGTAATCTCAATTTTTTTGGGATTTTCACTTTAGAAACAAACGAAGTGGATGTTATCGGTAAGAAAACAAGTAGTTTTTCTGTGACTTCATTTTTTCCAACTTTTAATGTTGAGCTGTGTTTTCTGCTCCGCCACATACATACGTGGCGTGTTAAACTCTGATGTGGCAGCCTGTCTTTGTTTTGCTGTGCTCCACTCAGCTTGAAGATTTGGAATTTTTGCTCAAAGAATCTGTGCGAGCCATAATAATATTTCATCAAACGCCTACAAAATTATAAAAAAAGTATACTGTTCTTACGCAGAAGCATGAAGTGCTATCAACTAAGAGTGACCAAAACATCCACGATTATGGTTTGCTCAAATGGTTTGTAACTTGACTTGAGGATCAAAGTATCCGATCAATCGATTCATTAGGGGTCACCTAAAAGACAAAGCCCTTTGAAACAAGGTCATCTGTTGAGCGATCTTCTAGATCTATTCATTCATCTTCACGATTCCATAAATGCTACAAAGCAAGACAAATTCTTTTCCTACAATTTTCGACATTGGCCAGAAAAGGGCGGTAGTAAACACCATTTTATAAAACGGACAACCAGAAGCGTTCCAATCCGCTGAATTACTTATTCAACAGGCCAAACGTTGTGAGTGTTCAGGCATCTTGTCATTCTATGACTATCAGTTTGCTTGCATTCGTCCTGAAACCTATTCACTTAAAGGATCGGGCGTATTTAATACCTGAAACTAGGAAACAACATTTGGTCGCGCGAAGTAAAGCTTTACTCCTCTGAGTCAGTTAAAAGTGTCGTACGCAAACAAAAACACCAATAAATTTGGAAGCTATGCTGGAAACGTGACTTTCGTGCGAGACGTTTTCTCTATTAGTTTTTTTAATAAAATTTTGTCCTCGACACCACTTTGCAGCTACATCCACTTCCTTTTTCGAAAACAACTGTCGTTACAAACTATCATTTTGGACTGTTCCGTCAAAATTGTCTTTGGCCGCTTTAACTGAATAACGGATATTTCGCACCTTTAGGTCAACAGGACTTGAACTCTATTTTTTTAGATGGTTATGGACAGAACATGTGATAATTTTTATCGAGTAGGCACCAGAGGACACTCGTTTTAAAGTGTCTGAATCGCTAAAACGGGAACTTAGCAGCGTGGTTGAAATACTAACAATCAGACAGAAGGAAAGTAACGTTATTTTCTAAGAAACAATAGATATACCCCATAAAAAATTTTAATGAAATCTCNATTACAAACTATCATTTTGGACTGTTCGGTCAAAGTTGTCTTTAACCGCTTTAACTGAATAACGGACATTTCGCATCTTTAGGTCAACAGGACTTGAACTCTATTTTTTAGATGGTTACGGACAGAACATGTGATAATTTTTATCGAGTAGGCACCAGAGGACACTCGTTTTAAAGTGTCTGAATCGCTAAAACGGGAACTTAGCAGCGTGGTTGAAATACTAACAATCAGACAGAAGGAAAGTAACGTTATTTTCTAAGAAACAATAGATATACCCCATAAAAAATTTTAATGAAATCTTGAAATCAGCTCCAAAGCATGTTTAAAATTTATTCAACCGTACAATTAGTGAGTTCAAAAAATTTGATAGATCCTGATGAAAATTAGCCGCAAAAACTAAGGCAAAGTGTAACACGGTGCAGTTTACGGTAAGACAAATATAACATCGAAGGATATACACGTTAGATTGTCAGTTTGCTGACAACTTTTCAACAGTTCACGCCTGATTTTGCCGTTTTTGGACCTCTTCAGATAGATTTCAAGTTTCCCAAAGGTTTTGTTCTACTTATCCTCGATTCGTACGAAATTCGCGTACTCTATCAGCTTCTACATCAGGCCGAATCCCTCGTTTTTACAAAATCCTTTAGTCTCCCTTAAAAACCACCTTGGTGTTCAAATGATTTTATTTCGCCTACCTACTCTTTCTTTTTTCCATACATACCAATTGAATCTCGCACATGTACGCTATGATAATTGGATAAAATTTCCGTCTGCTGCAAATCGATTCCCGTCTGTCCACCCACAGCATTTAAGGTAGCCCCAATACCACCTACTGGTCAAGATGTTCTAACTTGGAAGTTATATTTTGAGCGTTTCGACATTGCTGTCAACACCGTCTACGATGTCTGCGACGTGGTGAGTTTAACAATCAAGTGATTTATTGAGATAAAAAACACTTGTTAAGAAGTAAGATAAAACTTGTACATAAGGAACCTGACGTCTTTACTTCCCAAAACACACTATTGCTAAACAACAAATCGATGAAAGCAGCAGCAGTATCACCTGAAGACAATTTTCTCTGGCGAGTTCCGCCGTCACTTGTCTTGAACGTCAAACGGGGCCAGTAGGAGCCTACGTGTTGGCAATTTTAAACAGACATTGTGGGGGTAACCTTGAACATTATAACCTCTGCAACTGGGGCGGTCAACACAAAAGAGGGTGTGGAAGATTTGCCTCAAAATGTTAGAAATTTCCATAGACCCAATCATGTCCATATTTTATGAATAGTTCAAATGATTTTATTTCGCCTACCTACTCTTTCTTTTTTCCATACATACCAATTGAATCTCGCACATGTACGCTATGATAATTGGATAAAATTTCCGTCTGCTGCAAATCGATTCCCGTCTGTCCACCCACAGCATTTAAGGTAGCCCCAATACCACCTACTGGTCAAGATGTTCTAACTTGGAAGTTATATTTTGAGCGTTTCGACATTGCTGTCAACACCGTCTACGATGTCTGCGACGTGGTGAGTTTAACAATCAAGTGATTTATTGAGATAAAAAACACTTGTTAAGAAGTAAGATAAAACTTGTACATAAGGAACCTGACGTCTTTACTTCCCAAAACACACTATTGCTAAACAACAAATCGATGAAAGCAGCAGCAGTATCACCTGAAGACAATTTTCTCTGGCGAGTTCCGCCGTCACTTGTCTTGAACGTCAAACGGGGCCAGTAGGAGCCTACGTGTTGGCAATTTTAAACAGACATTGTGGGGGTAACCTTGAACATTATAACCTCTGCAACTGGGGCGGTCAACACAAAAGAGGGTGTGGAAGATTTGCCTCAAAATGTTAGAAATTTCCATAGACCCAGTTATGTCCATATTTTATGAATATGTTTATAACTGACCTCAGATTCAGTGCACTGAAAACATTCTCAATCTGCAGATGGCGACGTAGACAGTGAAAAAATTTAAGGAATTGGTTTTCATGCCCTTCATTAAAGAGAAGAATGTCAGTTCATCCTTGACCTTATAGTCAACAAAAAATCGCAAACACAACACATACCGGGTCATTTTTGGAGCTGTCAGGGGATGTCACGCCGAGCAATCCAGCGCTGAAATGTCAGCTAGTTCAAAGTTGAAAGCGATGGTTGATTCAGTATTGTTGACAAGCTCCTTTATCATGTCGTGGTTTGAATAAGTTGTGTTCCGGATTCTGTGTGAGCCAAGACATTGCTTGTTTTGACCTTAATAACGAAGCGGAATGCGGTGAGGCTGTTCAGAAATGGATGGCACAGTTGACAGTATCTACCTAATTGTAAGCGACCTGCTGTTTGTCTCAGCCAGCGGACCATACTCGACTACTGCTAAAATGTAAGACACTAGTTATTTTCCGATTTGTCTCTTCTGACTTGTTAAACGCATCTTCTTGATCTAGTAGACATATGAGGACTATTAACATACGGAAATGTGTCTGCGAATTGTGAGCTGGATAACCAACAACAAACTGAATATCACCAATCCAAACGCGGCCTGACCTGAGTGAGTGAAACTTGGTCGGTAGCGAGAGGAAAAGGGGGCCAGTGAAAAGAGCCTAGCCTCCGTTTACCGTTAGTTCTGTAGCCTTTTGTCAATCGGAGCAGAAATTTTCTACTTAGCATGCTTCCATGGCGGTGAAATGTCTCTGGCTTGACCCCTTTAACAGCTCGGCTTCAAGGGAACTTCACACTGCAAAAGTGTTTTACCAGATGAATAGTTTCTCCATCAAGTGATCCTTAGATCGTGTCTAATTCACCAGTAAGTCCTGTTTTTGGCACCATATACTCCTCTTGGACGGCATTACAGCAAAATAGTTACGAAATATCTGGGAAATAATGTCGAAATTATGAAATATTTACTTTTTACTTACAGCAAATTGCGTAGGTGTCTTACATCACCTATAGAAGTTGAGGAATCACGAAGGATGTACCTAGATTGGCTGGCTTTGAAACTAACTATATGATAAAAATATTTTGGTGCTTTTATTGCTAAACATTTATTCAACCCTTTTCCAATTCTACTCATAATCTGTGTTTAAGTGAAACCACAATAATTCATGCTCTACTTTAAATCCTGTTTCGTGACCTACGAAAAGCTCCCAAAAGTTTTGCAAGCGGTATCTCCTCTGCACAAACTCAGTCTGGTTGCCTGTGTTCAGGACCCGCAAGATGAAGCTGCCAGTGATGAAACAGCGGCCTTGCTGTACTTTGACATAAAGAGCTTCAATGAAGTACTTTTACCTCCGGAGTGTACACAAAGTGTCGCCGAGGAAATGGAACAGCTGATGAACCGCAATTTCACCGACAGGAAATTGGTTACCGTTAGCGGTAAGTTGAATGGTCACCAAGCCATCGGAAATTTTTGGGCTTGTATAGTGATTTTTCTTGAATAGAAGTCGAAAATTATAAACGTGAACTGTTGCACTATAAACATGATATACACTATAAATATTTCCAAACATTTATTGTGCTGACCTGAGCTTAGCGAAATACACTCGTTTGCAAACAAATTTGGTTTTGCGAGAGACCCACCTGGAACATAGCTGAATCTCTCGTTTGTGATGTTCCTAGGCAGCTGAACATGCTGCACCAGGTCGCCACATGTCTCAGTTGCTGCGATATTCGAGATATCGCGATACATGTATATTTGTAATGCACGACACGCAAAACCAAATTTGTTTGCAAATGATTGTATTTCGCTAATTTTGTGCAATTTGATTTCAAGTAGAACATAAGGTTGATGCAAATTCGGGGACTGCGCTTACCTGATGATCCCCAGAAAGGGCGAAACCGGTCTCATTTGAGCAGTCTACATCCGTGATCTCACGTCCTGGAGCAAAACAACCCACCAGGTTTATTTCTGCTGAAACGTATTGACTGCAGTGAATAGTGAATCTTTCGTTTCATTTCAGTCACCAGATAGACACAATGTGTTTCCGTTCTTGTGGTTGTTATTTATGCCCACGTTGGCTTGGCTATCCAGCGAATACCACGCTGACTGCTTGACACCATCGGCCTAAAAGGTCACCATTCTGTACGCAGTATTTACTCAAATTTTGCTTTAGAGCGACGGACGTGTACGCAAGGATAAACGAAACAGATAAAGAAATCAGGTTCGCCTACACAGAAAGACAGTAAAACCGGCAAAACTGGTTGCAGGGTGATCATCATAAAAGAGAAACCGTTTAGGTGAGTCCTTCCCAACAGGCCCACATTGATGACTATGAGAAGAAGGTCACAGACTCGGAGCTCAAAGTAATTCGGTTGAGTAACGCCATCTATCAGTAACCTTTTGTCATCGAGATCAACGAGAACATCAAGAACGTTGCTCACTCTTCAGGATTTTGCAACCGGGTGATCAATTGAAAGGTAGAAAGCGTCGGCGATGGGAATACATGTGCATGATATTGTAATTCTTGAGCTTGAGGTGACTCAGGAAAATGTTGCGTTCGCGGTTTGAACTCAAATCTGGATTGTCGGCTGCTCCTGTTCAGGCTTAGGCAACTAGGCACTACTTCAACCTCCTTGTCTCATTCGATTTGGAGGGCAGGTATGCACCAAAAGGGCGCTGCAGCTGAACCACTGTTCTTTAACAGAGTTAACTATGCAAACTGCTCACGTAACCCGCAAACAGCATTAACAGTACCCAAGACTATTGCTCAGAGTGTTTCACTGAAAACTTGCTAGCAAGCCTATCCTTCTAGACCCTAATATTTGCCAGTTTTCTGCGGTTTGAACGGAACGGATAGTATATTTTCTCCTGAAGAACGAACTTTATCGAATGCACCCTTGTTAGGTAGTAAAATTCCACAAAAGTCAGACAAGTGTCGCTGACCTCAAGCTGGCTACCATTCAGTAATAGATTGCTGGAAGCATTATAATATCAAGGACACATGAGTTGCACATAAGTGCCTGTGAAGCATCTTAGGCAGGCCTGTCAACTTAAAAGGTCTCTTTCAGAGCAGCTTGTTTAGATAATCAAACTCTTGTTCTGCATGGTTTATTCCAAAACCACGAATCATTCGGCGTGCCACACTTCCACGGAGAACAATAATCAGCGAAGAGCACAAGGGGATTTCTAACGGTATTTTTACCATCATGATAACTGAAACGAGAAATGTACATTGAAAAACCTCCTCAGAATTATGCGAACTAATGTACCTGGCAATGCCAGGCAAGATCAACATTGTATCACATTGGAGCACTGCTACCTAAATCTGGCAGATAGGAGCGCTGTCAGAAGATAAAGTAATCGGATCAACTTACTCCTACTGTTTTCTCATTTTAAGTCCAGTTGAGGAGTATTGATTTGAAAACTGGAACCAGTTATTGCTTCTATTCCTTCTGGTGTTAAGCGAAGGCTTTGGGGTTGTGAAAAACACGTGAATAAAAAGCTGTCATCACTTCGTTCGTGCCCGAACTAGGTACTGATCTGATACACATAAAAGTTCTCCCTCTCAGAAGGACCGCATATTCGGACTGAACCGGCGTGAAACATCACTACGTACTGAGGTGACAGTTGTACGCGTGGTTGGCTATCCAAAAATCCACCCGATAATTCATACCGTGGTTTTTAGGCGAGTACTAACTGATGGCTTTGGTCTATTGTCGTGGAAGTCTGATATATTTGTATAGAGAACAACACTCAGATTGATGTTCATTCTTGATTGTTTTCCCGGGTCGATCCCAAATTTAGGAATTTTTCGGAACAAGGCTATGCAGAGAGCCGCGCTTTCAAAGAGACTCAGGTTTTTGTAACATGCTTGTCCAGGTTGTTTTTGAGGTGAATGTTCATTAATTGGAGGGCAAACTTTTCCACGATGCATAAGATTTCATCAGCACACTTTTGTCTGCGTCTCTCCGATTAGTGGTGGAACTTTCGCAAATTTTTTTGCCAGGCTCGCCAAACCGAACAGTCACCAAATCAACAACAAAACAATTCCAACAGATTTCCAATTCACTGCTCATATTTTTACAGTTCGACTTATTTCATCTTTTTATCACACATTACAGCCCAAGATGGTGTCAAGAAGCTCTGGGGTGAGTTTGCCGATCAGTTACGATTCACGAAAGATCGTCTGTCAAAAAGTTTCCTGCAAAGTACAAGTACCGTAATAGTAATAATAACAACAATGGGGATAACAAAAATAGTGTTATTAGAAACAATATATTGGTGCAAGGAACACTGAGTTAGAAACCAAATGACGGTGTATTTGCAATTATGCGTCTATTCCAAGGTTTAAACAACAGTTAGTACTGAGTGATTTCATCAGGAAAGTTGGCAAATCGAACACAAATCTGTTATTTTGTACGTTTATCAGGACAGTACCTGAAAACTACACGTGGTAGCTGACACCACCTACGATAATTTTATGCACTAGTCCACGAACAGAGACAACAAATAGGCATAGTGATAAGAAAACTCCACTCCACCGCAGGGTCTATTAGAATCAAGGAAACGATAGACTTATGCGCTCAGCCGGACGGATTTTTACGGGCCTCAACTTCAGCAATTGTGAACGGCAGACAAGGTGTAATCCACATAAAAGCGACAGAACATTGGAACATAGTTAACGGCTTCCTTGAGTTACGTACTGCTTGGGACGGCGGCTAGCGGGAGGTTGATTCAACAATGAGACATGTAGTAGGTCCCGGAAAACTGGTTCTCATTCTGAATCTTTTGTTGAAGGTTAAAACGGACACTAAAGAATAGGAATTTAAGGGAACAGAACTGTCAAAGAATAGTCACAACAATGTGGCTAGCTTAGCGAGGGTGCATAAACAGACACACGTGAAAGTTGGTCACACTGTAGTGGCGTAACCTCAAGACAGACTCACTCTCCTTAGGCCCATGAAAATAAAATGTGGGCAAACTCAGCTGTGAAAACACCCAAAACCGCACCGTCTAGTTTATGGAAGCTAATGGCTCTGTATGGTGATGATAATAGAGAAGTACTCAGCAGCCATATTTTCTACATAGCTAGAGAGGTTTACGTTTGTGATGTCTGATCGATCCCATTCAGGTCTCCCTAAAAGAGAAGAAAGCAAATGTGTGATGAATGAATTGGAATCCAATCATAACTCGTATAGAAACTTTCGTGCTATCGGACAAGTGGCAGATGTGTTGCCAGTTCAAGGCACACACTGGCTCTCACAGCCAGTAGCCTTGAAACTGAGCGACCTTAGTTGGAGTCATAAACAACATCTCTTTGCCTACTAATCTGCTGCCTAAAATGTTTTCCAAAGCTGCATAGTTTGTGTTTATGATGATATTTTACAGGGAACACGCTGAGGTTGTATACGGGGCAACGTAACCATAATAAGATCTTGAAAAGCCTCCTCATTAACACAGAGGGCAGAATAACTCACAAGTTGCATGAACCTTCCAGCTGACTGTCTATATTTGTAGTGCACTACTCATAAGGTTGCGGAAAATTCATCGACAGCTCAAGATCGGTTTCGCCCTTTTTTGGGGTCATCAAGTAGGCGCAGTCCCCGGGTTTCCGTCAACCTTATGCTCTACGTGAAACCAAATTGCACGAAATTAGCGAATATAGACTCATTTGCAAACTACTTTGATTTAGCGAATGCAGAATGGCTGAGTCAATAGTCAATGAAATGTCTCGAAACCCAGGCCTTAACAAAGTAGTAGTCAAAAAGTCAGTCAGAAAGCACGGAAAACTGTTTATTTATGTGGACTCGGTCTACTTGTGAGCTTCCAAAATTTCTGTTCAAACAGTGGCTTCATTAAAGTTGGCTCCTACACAGGGTAGCTATCCACTTAATATGGCTTTGTTGCAAAGGATTATGCCGTAACGTCCATATTTTTGACCTGCTGATAACTGCAGTGGCTGAAAAATTACATCGCGCCGACGGTTAAACGTCACCCTTTGGCGCACGATTCTGTTTAAGGAATACGCCGAAATAGCCTGTTTTCTATGGGTGTCAAATCAGCCAGGGGAGATTTGAAATCTCTGTTGACCTCATTCATCTACCAATTTTTAGTGTATTTTGTTTTCCTATTAGAATTGTATGTCCTTCAGGCTGCAGAAATACCAGCCGCGGTTTGCAGAACCGAACACCACCTGACTGAATGTAGAGCATTACTCGATATTGAAATTATGCAGCATTAAACCGACCGCTCCGTACTGCAGTCGAGTTTTGAGGGCCAACCCGTATTGGGAGGCTGCCTGGGGCATAGCAGTCAGTCTAAGTTGATGCGATGGACGTAAACCTGAAACAACCTGTGGTGTCTCTTCACTTCGTCTGTAAATAACTTTGCAGTCACAGACAGAAGACATCAAACCCTTCCACTGGATCGTTGCCACAGTCAGTCTTTAACATGGGATGATTCCTAACAGTCTGAAATCCTAGCTCTCAGAATTGATCGAACGCCCATGCCTTCCGCGAGTAACTTATTGTGGCTGAAATAGGGAAATTCCTAACTTCGAAGAACAAGGTTCTGACCTGAATACGCAGCTTTATGCAGAAAGAGTGCGACAGGACTTACGGGAACCAGGTGTCAGCAGCTGTTAGAAAACTCAAGTCGAGAATCGAATTTTAGCGTGAACATCCTCCCACTTGTGGAGAAACAAGCCGTACCTTTTATCCGAAATAGCAAAAAATTATTCAAGTTGATTGATGCGTACAATGGTATCCCGCTTCATTGGAATGCTTGTTGAAAGTAAAGAAATGTTTTAAGGATAGTGGAGACAAGTATTTGCCTCCTGTTTTGGTTATTCCTACACATTTCATCTGACAGCATTCTGCGCTTTATCCCGTCATCCATGTACAAGGCACTCCAAATGCCTAAGTGTCATCCTAAGTGCCACATGTAGTTGATTGAAATAAAGTCATATAAATTAAGTTCACTGGGAAGAAACAGTTCGCTGCAAAAACGCTTACAAAGGCGATGAATCTTTAATACGACAAGTACGACAACATTCTGGGTGTGACGTTCTTGTGCGTTGTAGACCAGAGAAAGCGGGTTCGGGCGTGAGCACTGACAAATATGAGACCAATGGTAGAAGAATCCACTGAATTTTCCGTCTAGATAATGACGTACTGTTCCGACAGTGTTTTTATAACCCTATAGTCACTTCCCGCTTGATAATCTTTCGCAAGAGTAAGCATCCGAACACGGGATAATGTGTAACTTGAAGATGGAATCAGTGGGTCTAGACCACTTTTGCTTTCTACAAATGCAAGTTGGGGCCCTGCTGATTGACTCAGGGACAAAGCTAGCTCCATTCTGGGCGATACCACCTGAATAGTTACCAAGACAAACCAAGTAATGCTGTGTGAACCTAATTACTACTATGTTTATTTGACTTTCCCCAGTATGTAGTAATTTTTCTAACTTTCTGCACCCAAGTGAGCTATTTCCTGCAAGTGATCCGTTGGGCTGGGGCATGAGAGGAGGATAAGCGAATCCGTCTTTCAGAGAAGAGCCGACATCCCTTCACAAACTTCATAGTTTGAGTAGCAAAAAACAAGTATAAAAAAGCAAGTTCTCCGTCTTAATTACCTCCCAATTTTTTTTCTATCCTTCTCACAAGGATACACAATCAGAACCGAAATGAAATCATCATTCTCGTCGGAAGATCTCAAAGTACAGATGGGCGACCCTATTCTGAAGGCCAGCTTTGAGACCAGGAACGATGTGAGTTCAAGCATTTTAAAATATCACAATGTCCCTGTATGGCCAAATCCACTTTTGACCCATGAATCACTGTACATAGCAACTATAAATTCACACACATCTGAGTGACCGAAGCAAAAGCCTGGCTCGTAATTTATGAAATAATTTTAACTTTTTGGGAATTGAATTATGACGATTTAGGTCACGTAACTGCGGATCTAGACTTGAAGTAGTTAATTTCATGGAAATCACCTGTCTAATTGAAAAAAATGGAACGTATCGAGATGAAATCACTTAGTTACGAATGCATGTCAAAAATTTCAATCTGAGGAAGCTTAAAAGTTGCTGCACTAGAGT
This sequence comes from Opisthorchis viverrini, assembly GCF_000715545.1. NCBI lineage: Eukaryota > Metazoa > Platyhelminthes > Trematoda > Opisthorchiida > Opisthorchiidae > Opisthorchis > Opisthorchis viverrini. The sequence goes on from NW_008751712.1 coordinate 249,998, forward strand.
TAGGCCAGATGGAAAATCAATGAAGAAATAATTAATGCGGTGCTTCAGCGTTGAAGAAGGCTTCATGCCTTCTCCGTCTAGATAAGCTACAGAAACTGCGATGCGAAGTAACTTACAGGCGAGTGAGCCAAACTGATAATTCTTGAGAGGGGTGGGCTGTTTAGTGAACCACGTTTGTTCGCAGATGCAGGCTCTCATTTGTTAAGTTCGTCGACGATTTGTACTGCACAAAAGCTGTCTGCTTTCTCGCGTTTTCCTGTGCATTATGCGGGATGGATTCAACGTTAGAAACTTCAAACTATCTTCATTTCATGCAAATCAGGCCGAATACCCATCGGGTTGTGGCAGTCCGATTCTCTTCATTAGTTTGTTCCTCTACAGTGATGTCCTTATAGTTCACAAAGCTTTGTGGTGTTACCAGTGCAATAAAGGTTAAATTAGAATATTGGGACTAGAGTCTGCACCTGGTTTTAAAAAGTTAATAAAGTGCTCATTTCTTGGTTGCCGAACGCGTTATTTCGTTCCTTGAACGCTGAAAGATTGTGGAGAATTAGAAACCAAAGAAGACATTCATCTGTCAAATGCTTAATCATCCAGAATACTTAGCTACCCATATTTGAAACATCAAGCAAGTCAGTGACTTTCTTCTCCTCAGATCTAATGCTGATCAATCCAGCTCAACTACTTTTACTGTTTGGATCAAACATCAGTTGTCTGGTATTTGATTAATTGGCACTTGGGCAAAGTCAACTAAACTCGCTCGAGCTGTCAATATTAAGATACATTGTCAGCTTTTACTACAAGTTAGCTCGGTGTTATGGTACGCACTTAGGAAACTTGTAATTCCACTCGTTATTTACCATGTAATGATGGCAACATGAATATGGGATGGTGAAATTTCGGCTGTTCAAAACTGCCCCATTTTACGGTTGAAACATCTCAACTTATATAATTCCTCATATTCAGGTTAAAATATTCACTGCTGATCAGGTAGTGCTGTCAAAAGATACATTGTCAGTTTTTACTACAAGTTAGCTCGGTGTTATGTTACGCACTTAGGAAACTTGTAATTCCACTCGTTATTTACCATGTAATGATGGCAACATGAATATGGGATGGTGAAATTTCGGCTGTTCAAAACTGCCCCATTTTACGGTTGAAACATCTCAACTTATATAATTCCTCATATTCAGGTTAAAATATTCACTGCTGATCAGGTACCATTTGATCCGTGATTGGGTGATCCAATATTCGAACACGCTGCAAATCAACTTGGAATCTGTGCCTAATGTGCACCATAAAGTATAGAATCCTGAGTGGTGATCTTTTCATTTTCTTATCATATTTGTATTTATTTTTTTGCTTTACAGATTATCAAACGTTGGCTCGTGGGCGATGCCTCACCGAAGCCGCTAACAATATGCTTTGAAAGATTTTCGCTTCATTGGGCGTTAAGCTACTATGAAATGCATTTTGAAGTGCATTTCGAGGTCGAAAAAATCGCAGACAAAGATCCAGCAAACTTTGTATTGGAACTGGCCAAAATTGCAAAAGGACCGGGTTCCAAGGGACCATTCCCAGTCGGCACTTCTTACCTGAATTGGTTAGACAGTAAGGTCGTGTATTCATATTTTTAGTGATTCGTTACTATTTGGTTTATTGTGAAACTAATCAGCATGTCTTCTGCCTGTACCTATCCTCAGAGGAAGCTGTTGGGTCTCTGCGATGGTCTGATACAAAGCCAGATCGCACTGGAGTGTGCAATATTTTCAAAGACGTTCACGAAACAGCAGTAGCGTTTCTGAGTTCCTCAAAGCCGGTCCACTAAAAAAAAGGTTACAATCTTCCACTGAATAATCATCATTCTTTACGAATGAGAACAAAATGTGGCTGACGAAAAAGCGTTGTTACTTGGCATCCTTGCCGGTGGATTTTTCAACGAGCGCCTTCAGTAATCTCGCTTTTTGTAGGGATCTCCCAGATTACTTGCGTGTAGTTTGCCTCTTCTGTTAATGAACTTCTGTATGGTATCATAGAAATGCACCTGAAGTTTGCACTTCTAAAAGCAACTCGCTTTCTGTAAGGCTAATGGACATACGTTCATTTACTGTCCCATGAATTGTCTTATCGAAATTCTGATGGACTGATCAGAAGGTATATAGCAACATGTTTTAAGCACTTCATCTCTTACACCCTAGCATGAAACTCGTTTGGTTGTAAAGATCCGACTTTAAAGTAGTTCAAAACTTCAAGCCACTAGTTAGAGGGATCATTTGTTTTTCGCAGTCAGATGAGTATCCAGTATATTGTTTTAATCTTTTAAAACGTTTCTAGCTTGGTCAGAGATTAGCTGTTGAAGAATTTGAATCATAGTAGAAAGTTAAACAATGGAGTCCGACGCAATATTCTAGAACACACTTGAGACTAATTCATTCCAAAAGTAAGGTTCCAAATTTTGGTCACGATAAGTGAATGGTGATCGTTTCCTACGGATCATTACTGAAAACAAGAAATGGACAGAAGCAGTGGTGTAAGCGAGTAAAACAAAACAGTCATTCAGTGGGAATTGCTTATTGTTTTCAGCTAGAGTGCACTTGAAATCATGGTGTGCGCCGAAAGCGAATGAAAATATGAGAGAGCAAAAGTTGCAACCGAAAATTGTCGCTAAACCCTAGTGCAACAAACATTCGAGATGAACTATGAATAAATTGTTAGACTTGCGTCCAAATTCACTTGTCAAATAAGTGGCCCTCGGGCGTTCCCCGCAACACGTAGCTATAACAGCTAGATGATGCGGAGAATTTCGCAGAGTTAAACATTACCTCATTTTAAGAGAACAAAGAAAAACGTGGCTGCATAGTTGGAGGAAGGAAAGTTCCAGTAAAAATTTCTCCGGTAGCCGGATAGCCGAGAAGTACGGTATAGCTGCTTCATCCTTGCTGGAAATTATTGAATGTACACAGAGAGTTTCGAATTTGGTAACTCCAGGTATTATTAAAAAACTCACTCTTTTGACCACGAGCATTTGATTAGCAATGCGGTGAAAACGCAGTTAGATAAGTTGTGACTCCAGTCATCCTTCAACTATGGAATTAACATCATACGTTGGCATTTACTGCCTCCTCGGAGAGACGCTTTGTTCCTCCTTCTGGGTTACATGTGGCTTGATAGTACCATTGGATTTTATCCCTTATTTGCGGTTTTCCTTAGCTCCAGATCTTTACGCATGCACCGGAGAATACCACGTTAGTGTTTTTGATGAAATTGTAGAGTACTTCCTGGCGTCTTAGCATGAAGGACGAAGTCACCAACAAAAATTCCGAAGTCTTCTCAGTTTTCTAACACAGGAAAATGTATTGAATTTGTAAAATTAAGGGACGTACAGCAGTTGTTGCATTAACCCGGCCGAGGTCAAACTGAGAGTGGCACTGCGTGCAAATCTGATATTCACTTCATTTTTGAAATAGAAATAGCGTCAGGAAGTTCAACGAGAATAAGGTGTGCGATATGGTAATGAAATGTGATCACCAGCTGTTGCGAAGAGCAGTGCCTGAGAGCCAAGCGCGACTTGTGGGCAATGAACTGTGACGAGAAACGCGTGGTGAAAAAACAACTGCCAGCCTTAAAGAATGCCGTTGTGACCACTAGAGAAAAGACCGCTGATTAAAGTGAACAAATAATGTTAAAAGCCTAACTGCTGAGTAAAATGCTTGAATCGTCTTAGAGGCGAAAACAAGTTATTTCTGGCCGCAAAATTCACTCCAAAAAAGGATTCAGATACAGGATTGACTAGAGGGTACTCAGAAGAGTAAAACGTTCTCGTCCACACAAAATTCATATTTTTTCGGAAGGTGTAAACAGAATATGACCTGAAAACTAGTGTGAATCCATGCAATATGCCTCAAGTCATGAATGAAAAACGCAGGAAATCAGTGGACTTCAAAGTAGGCAAATTATTCATCGGGGGAAATCAAAAAGAAAAAATGAAAGTGAGTTATAAAATAAATGCGATATACTTCTTTAAAGCGGAATGTACACAGGAGGCATATATCAATGATTGATTAGTCAGTTTATTTTGATCATATCAATCTAATTCAATGACAAACGCAGAGGCTTGGAATAAGGAATCGCGCAGGACTGCTATCATTAGATAGATAATTTTAGGTAAACTCGATGGGAATTCGATAAGGCACACGACATTTCTTGAAGGTCGTTTATGTTGCTTTAGATCAACGATACAGCATCTTCTGGCCTACGTCGGAAACCCAATAAAAACATCATCTGCACCGAGTCGTCACAAAAGTTTTGCCGATACAGCCTGCTGTTTATCAGGTCTCAGATAGCGTATTCACAGTAACTGCATTGCCAGTGTCTTCTACGCATGATTTGCCTACTGCTACATCTTGTCACTCAAATTAATCTTTCTTCTTTGTACAAAAGCCTGGAAAAAACTGGAAAGAAAAGTATTTTCGAAAAGTAAGTAGATAAGTTTTTGCAATTTTCATCAATGTAACTATGCGTTGGGTCAACTCAAAACCATGGTTGATTTTGGACATCGCATTCTCTCAAGCAAATTCAGCAAAAAATCAATCGTCACATTGTTGTTGCGAACTGATTGTAATTAACTGCGGTTGAAATTTAACCACATTTTACCAAGAAAGACCCAGTCGTATCCCGAGGTACACAGCCACACAAAGTATTTTGGGGTTTTCTATGTCTCATGTGTTCTCTTGATGGAGCTCAAAACAGTTGTTTATTAACAGTTGGCTCTCGCTTCGCGTCTTGTAGCTAGTATTCTGCTGTATTAGTTGCTGGCAAGTTCGCCATAAAGGTTATAGAGGAAACGTCCTACGTGCAAAACAGTCGCCATCCTCATCTATTTGTCTAGAGTTCCTGGACGTGAGATAATCAACAGTGTGAGAGCGAAACATTTTGTAAATGTTTGTATGACCTTTGAAGCGCTTATTGCTCGTTAGGCTGAAGGCTCGCCAGTTCCAGCCTGTGTGTATTTGCAAGAAACCACACTTTTTATGCACTTTAAAATGACCCCTACCTTTCGTCAACAACTTCTTCTTACTGATTCCCTCTGGAAACCATTTGATATCGTCAAAGGGATGATCTAGCATAGATAGAACCCTTGAAGAATGCACTTTAATGATCACAGGTCCGTAATGCTTCATCCCGCTTGAGTGAAACTGGGGACAAACACAAAAAATGCTTCATTTGTAAAATGATGGCCAAATTGAAAATACCGCCTAGAGGGTAAGATTATTGGCCTAATCTACATCCAGTCAAAAGGCACAAACTAACACTAAACACCTCGTTTCTGGTCAAGAATTTTCGACTGACCGCAACTTTTTTGCTTTATATATGTTTTTTTTTTGACGTGTTTTGTGCTTCCAGGTCCTGTGAGAATGATCAGTCGCGCATGCACGCGATTCGAGAAGGTCAACACAACGGGTATGTTAGAACCTCCCATAGTTGTCATTCTCCATTACATTTGATAGTAAAAGCACAACGGTAGATATCTAGACGTAACGCACAACTTATAAAATTACTGGAAACTCTCTGACAGACCTTCTTGGCTTTCTTGGGGCTCATCAGATCGTTGGTTTAAAGTCATTCTCACTGGGGAGAACACTGTACACAAGATAAATTGCTACGTTCAGAAAATGCTCATTACAGACATTTTTGGTGGCAAAATTGACAAAAATGTACCACCAGCTCGGCAGTTTTGACGACAATTCTGTGGTCTGCCACCGATTTGTTTCAGTAAAGTACACTGAAAGAAGTTATTAAATACCTAGTCGATGTTGATATCGATGCCAGCCGTCTACGGATCAAAAATGAATCCCACTCAGAATTTAGATGTGTCTTCGGATAGAATACCCGCTGTCGGGAACAAACAGTGAAGTTACGATACACTTGAACTTTCCATAGCTACATTGTCACTGGCCAAATAAAGACCAGAACACCTTGGCTGTTTCGTTCGTTACAACACTGCGGTGAGCAGCGGACGAAATGTGTCGCATGTGCTGTGCAACCATTCAGTTTGAAAAACCTCAAACGTCTGCTCAATCCACCAGCTGAATTTGCAGGAGACATCCATTTGTTGTAAAAGTGTGCAGCGAAATGTATTGAATTAAACCCTCTGGAGGGTTACCAGTGCACCGTCAATCGATACGGCTCAATACATGCTTGCGATCTGTTCACTTTGACCACCAACGTTTTGTGCGGTTATAACGAAACATGGCAGTACATCTAAGTGCCAACTGAATAAAGAAACTAGAATCCTGATAGTTCTGGGGATGAACCCAAGAGTGTCATCGCAGTGTGCTTGTTCACTAATAGTCCGACCATGCACATTCCTATGCTTTTGTATTTCTTTTGAATACAGTTCTGCAAATCGAAGGCTCAGTTCTGGTTGCCAACACTTCGATGAAGTTGAATTACGAACGGTCCAATCACATCACTCGCAGTCAGGTAATGTCTATATAGTTACCAGAGAACTTTTTTACCATTCAAATATGTATACATGTGGCTATTTGATTTTGACCGCGTCTGAGACTGACTAAGTGACCTCCACGTACAACTGCGTGATGCCCTTTAAGTGCACTGCAATCACCTGGCTTTCAGTTTGTTCTGGGAGTCTGATACTCGCATTAGGAGTGGTGCCAGATGATGGATGCCGGATTCCCAAAAATATTTTAAGCCGTATAACGGAGAGTCGTGGGTGCGAAATATCGGAATATGGACCCAGCAAACTACAACTAAGTGCGGTCGAATCGCTGCAAAGATTTTGACCCAGTATAAAACCAATGGATTCCTCAGTGATTTTCTTCTAGGTCACGCATGACATACAACTGACGTGTTGCTTCGAAAGTTGAATAAGTTCCGGTTGAGAAACGTTTGTGATTCATCCGTATTGGCGATTAGCCAAGGCAACATTTTGGACTACAGGCACCAAGGACGGGCATCCAAAATGCTGTCTCTGGAGTGGTTCCACATACTTTTGAATACAGTACAAGTACGACTGTTGGGATGAACGGTAAATGAACGTGGGGGGTACCTGGGAACAAGTAGTCTAGATGCCTGTTGATTGTACTCTCACAACCGGTTTGAAGGAAATTTTCTTTAATCCGCAAATAACTTTTCTCCAAGACGGATAACAAGGTTTAGAGTTTCCCTTGGAAAACCGCTGTGCGACTGTACTGCTATGTCCAGAGTTACGAGCTTGAGGCCAGTTAGGTTACTGTGCCGGTTCTTGCTATGGATTTTAAAGGATATCTTTTGGCTGTAAGGAAATAACAAATCTAGAGAACAACGTCCTTCTTTAAGGGGTTAAAGAAAGTTTACTTGGTAATGTTAAGTTTCCGCAAGACAATAGCTAAACGAGGCCCGCCTCAGAAACTGTCATTCTGAAATCTTTGAGAACCGAGGTGACTACATAACTGGACAGACTTGACGGTGCGACGAGTCCTAGAACACTTTGGTCACAGCATCGACGTGTCTTTTTTACCTTTTCCCGGACATAGATGTATTCCGTTTGCAAAACTGTGATGGTATCTTAAATCGGTACAATGTTTTTTTGCAATAATTATGCCCACAGCTTGAACGGCTGCTCAAATCACCTAACTCCGATGTCCCTCCGCCAATATCCATCCAAATGAGTGACTTTGGCTGGTTAGCCTATTCTTTTGCAGTCCAAGAGGTGTATTACGATTTACGCCACTTGTCTAAAGAACCAGGCCAATCAGGCGCATCCGCAATGACAGCACATTTGTTGAATTCGTTGAGCACAGAAACTGATGGATTTGGTGTCGGTACACAAATAACTGGTAAGTTGAGCTCAGTCGCATTTACATTTTCGTTGCCTGTAGATCACATTGACCCATTGTTCTTTTTGTCTGAAATCTGGTGTCTTGTTCGATAATTTCTTGTGTACCGATTTGTCTCATCCTTTTTCAAGTTTATTGAGTTTCGAACTCGTGTCTGTAAACTGTGAACAATTACAGGCAACTCTGTTGTTATTTGGAGGGAGAATCTGAGTGTATCAAGCATGCGCCATGAATTGCCCACTGCACCGCCAAATAGATTAGCCGCCCGAATAAGATTGGCTTTGATATTTTAACAGTTAAGGAGTGTCTCGTAGATTGTGGAGCTCCCTGTGGCAGCCTCACGCTAGCAGACTCAATTTCGAATCCCATAACGTCCACCTTGAGCAACTCACTAGTGGTCGAAGTGAACCTTCGAATATATCGACTCTGTTTTCTGCTGTTAATGACATCCGAAGCCTAGGCAACACATTGTTCTGTTAGATATGCAAAATGACTTTTCAGCTGAGGTCTCGAAATGAGAGTGACCTAGTCTTTCCGCCACCACTTTTGCCGCAAGGATGCGCAGATATTTTCAAAGAACGTATCACTCATCTGCTCAGTAGGTGTGTTCCAACCAAAGGATACATAATCGCTAACGATAAGCAAGAATAACGTCAAGGTCAAAGAAATAGACATCAGTATTCGTACCGTTAGCGTGTTGAATTGTTTAAAGTAACTATTACCTCAGTGAAGTGTTCACGATGCAGTTGGTCTGCTGACTGTCGCACTAACCTGTGAAGACGATCACATACTTGGTACGCTTGGTAGCCGCAGTATCTGTAGGGCCAAAGCTGTACAATCACAATCTCTTAATCATATACTAGTGTCACTCGCAGTATCGGCACAGGGTTTATGCTGAGATCGCTTGCATCGGAAGATGTTGAATCTTGTCTAATTGGTTTAATTCAAAACTATTCAGCCAGCGCAATCCAGGTAACTTAGTTTAATGGCCACCCAAATAATTTCCATACCAGTCTATATCAAGGTACCACCTGATCTACTCATCAGAGGGTCCCCAGTTTGATGTTAGTCTGATGAAGGAATTGTACTCCACCGCAGTGAAATGCGAATTACAGGTGCAATGGTGTTATGAGCGTTCTATCCCTTTTTTCATTGTCCCAAGTGGTGAGATCCGGTAGTGTCTCGCTTCCAGTAACGTAGCAACCTTTTCGATAAACCCCTAACCCTCTGTGATAAATCTCGGCTTTCGGAATCCCTGGCGTAAAATATGTAGACGTAAATTCGCCTGGCAATTTCAACTGAGCTTTCTTCGAAAAGGTTCAATTTTTCGGTATTCTGTGTTGCTAGAATTAAAACGTTTTGAGTTTCCTGTAACTGTCTCCGTTAGAGTTTGCGTTCTCCTCCCACCGGGCCTACTTTTTATCTGTTCACTTTCCCGGACTGCATAGCAGAGACTATGGTATTTCATTTGGAATTCTTGAGCACAACTCCAGATGCAATGGAACTCCTAGGGATGTCTAAGTGAATCACATAATCATCAAACAATTTTATGACTGTTCAGGCCTTTCAGAGGCATTTCTGAGAGACGCCAGACATTCTACACATCTGGCTATATGTCAGTTTGCATCAGCTCTTTGCAAGCAATATTCCTCCAGAACTAGTCGGTCAGAACTAATGACAGTTCCGTCATCTCTCACTACCCCCCCCCCCCGCCGTACTCCACGATCAACGTGGGTCCACCGGAACTTTCTCAATAAATTTCACTCTACACCTCTTTGTCTGTGGATCAATTTGTTCATCAATTTCGGCAAAAATCTATTAGCCACACGCTGAAAACTCCCTTGCGGGTTTCAAAAGTCTTCCTTTACTTTACATAAAGGCTGGGAAATCTAGCTTCGTCTATGCCAAATATGTGGCCACCAGGCATTACAATCAGAACCTGTCCTTCAGTTTGATTAAGAGTAGCGGTAATTGATCTTTATTGACTCGCCGTTTGAATACAAGCCATGTGGCAAACATTGTACCGTTTGTGCTTCTCTCGAGAACAGAATGAAATCTGATTGCTTTTCACCACGGAAAAACTTGCAGACGGACGGGCAGGTAAGCTGATGGGCAGTAGAGCTGGTGTACAAGAGTTAGATAAGTGAATCCTGCATTTCTCTAAATTACAAGCTTGATGTACCACATCACGCCTCTGCTTACAGGAAACTAGCATTGATCTGATGTATAATTTTTTCAAACTCTGTCTTTCATGCGACAGAGTTTACGTCTAGCAGTAACCCCCGGGAAGGAAATTTATAAGAACAATTCAGTTTTGTACTTGTAGGCAATACCGTTGACTCCCCTTCCAAACAGCGCTTTTTCTCACTGTGTATCCGCTGATTGTCTAGACTATACGACAATCACTGGTTGGAAGTATTATGCAACAGTGTTACGTGAATATAAATTATATATAAATGTCAGCTAGTTACTGACGACCACGGAATTCTAGGAGGCCGATGAAATGTATATTATCAGATATATCACTTGGTGGAAAGCGTCATTCTCTGCAACGTTGCTTTTCAGAGAAGATTGAATACTGTCTACTTTCAAGACCACCGGTTCAACGCCTTGGTAAGTTACAATAAGGGGGTTATCTGAGAAGGTTTCTGAACAGAAAAGAAATTATAAGGAAGAATAGAGTAGTGGTCAATATTTTACCAGAAGATTTGGCTGCACCACTGAAAAATGTTACTTTCCATTGTGTATCTTTAGGTAAATTTTACTAGCTGAACAGTGCACTTTGTCAGACGTTTTATGACACACAAGCTAGCTGTCTAACCTGTCCCAATTGAGTGTTATGTATGGTATTCCGCAGAAAGGAAAAAAAGTTGGAGGTCATAAGGTCACTAAGGCTACGCACGTGGCCTCTGCACACGTTCCTGATCGGTAGAGCACATATCAGTTAACA
>NW_008751712.1:261034-269121 GCF_000715545.1 Opisthorchis viverrini
GACACAGCCGCTCGTGTCGCTCGACAGGTCAGATTGCGCGGTTTCGTCCGTTTAAAACAAAGCTCAGCAGGGGCTATCTGGCAGGCGTGATACATGGGTAATACAAAATAACCAGCCTCTCCTGTCACGTCGGTGTAGTCGGTAACGCGTTCGCCTACCGTCCGGAGGATCCGGGTTCGATCCCGGTCAGATCCCCTTTCCGTCGGAGTGTGCGCTCGAAAAATAGGTGCAATCGAGGCGAACTTGCAGGCAATGACCGACGGGCAACAAATATTGGCATCACTTACTGAGGGATAAGCAGACCTTAAGTAGGAACAAAGCGGGGGGAAAACGAGCAGCAAGAAAACGGAACGGTATCATGATAAACAGGTGTAAGCCATGTTACTCACGAGTAGTCAGAAAACAAGGAAAGTTACCCTCGTTCACCGTTGATTCGCAGGGGGAATCAACAAAATTTTTATAATATATTTTGGTGTCTAGCTATCGATCTATGTATGTAGTTTGAAGGCGCAAGTCACAAGGCGGATAGGCGGATACGTCACAACCCATAAGCGAGCTGGATTCAAATATGCTTATAATTGTGCTCCTCCTAACTCTGCTTTATGGAAAATTGAACAACTTAAAGCAGAAGAGTATTGTGTTGAGAATCCACCGACCAAATTTATTATTATTATGGCACTCAGGATATTTCCACGATAGATGAACTTAATCCGGTACGGTGCTTCATCGGAGATAATTATCAGCACACAAATGGAGCTCACACCGGGTAGCCGTACCTTACGGCAAAGCTTCTTCTGAGGACTTTGGTACTGTGTTTACGCAGTTTAGTTTAATGAGACATCTACTGGTTCTCGGAACTGAGACGACCATTAGCTTGCTTCCCTTTTGATGCACCCACGGGTGTTATGTTACACAACATACTAAAACTGATCATCTGAAGCAGATACCTATCATTGTGCTGAACTCAGCTATTATGTATGGTGTAACGTTAGAAACCTATGCAATGTGTAAAGTGATTATTGTCGGGAAGCATCCAGACAGAGGGTCTGGGTTTGAATACCATGAAAATTAACTACGGTTTGCTCACCAACAACTGAAAAGCTGTTTACCTACCTCATCCTGTTGATCAACAGTCATATGCTTATATAACCACATAAATACCAAGTTGAGCCTCGACAATTTCTGTGAATTTTCTTCCAACCAATCAAAATACAGAACACTTCGTAAAAGTTCCTTTGCTGCTGGACGGAAAATCCGTGGCATGGAAAACCCCTCCGGCGGAAAATTCAGAGGAGTATTTGCAGATAAAGCAAAACGTCACCAAATACGTAAGTTTGGAAAGTTGATGCACACCCCGGTCTCTAATCGTCTAGTGTCATTCAGAAAAAAACGCTTGCGACAATGCTCTCGAGTTAAACTTAGATGCCGTAATCAGTGAGTCAGTGGGCTAACAGGCTGATATGGGTAGAATTTGTGAGCCGCTCCACTAGGTTTTCACCATTTCACTACTTTATACTCTTATTATCGTGGCTGATAACCTGTAGAAATTTCGACGGTATTTTTCAAATTGATATGCAGTAGCACCCCAGTCACTTGCGAACAACAAAACACCAGGACTCCAGTATAGCGCCCGGATCGGTGATTTCCCGCCTATTTCATTTCAAACTATTTGCATCAGGAAAATAATATTAGTACGGTGGGTGAAGCATGCTTGCTAAGTGCCTTGATCCTTTGATGTAAACGGTGTATAGCCTCCACTCGTTATTTACTTCCATTTACATTCCGATTGTCACCATATTCGTCTACTTGACTTGCCTTCTAGCCATCTTACTAGCTTTATTGGTCAGCTAGTGTATTTGCGGTTATGAGGTAAAACACATTTGTCATTTTGTTTTGGGCTATAAAGTGCAAAATCTCTCCAGGTTGTCTGACGCCCAACTCATTTCTGTTTTTGGAAAGCACACACTATTCTCGATTTTTGCTACTTCGTTTTTCGCTCACCCTACGATTCGATATCAGCGCATCCTCCACGCTCGCTTACTCTTGGCATCTTTTTACGTATGAATAATTCATACAATATGAGGTCGAATCCGATTGGGTCCGCTCTCCTTCATCGGCAGGTGCCAAATCTGAGTAATTTACGTTTCGAATCCACTTAATGAATCTGAGTGAAGTCATTGATACCTGAACGACAGATTTTTCCTACTTAACCCAGAACGTGCATGGCACGCACAAAATAAGAAGAGGAGCCCACTATTTCCGCACAATTAAACAGATCTTAATCAAAAGTGTATTCGAATGGAAAATCCAACAAAGCGTCCGGAATAAATTGAGGCAGCTACCTGGACTATGATGTGTTACGCCGTGTCAATTTAAACCGCTTTTCATTGCGAAGGCATGTCCTGTCTCAACTGCCAACTAGAAACATATTTTTCGCTTCAGACGACGTACGCAGCCCACTGCAACATATCAGTTCAGACACATCACGTAGTCGTAATCTTTCATCTTTCATCTTGTTCAAGAAACCAGCTAAATAGCCTTGAATTCACGGACGGTATTGTTTGTTTTGTGTTAGCTGTTCTTCAAAATAGCTGGTCAACGGTGACCACTCCATCCAGCGTTGGTTCCAACGCAACTAGTCAGTTGCAACTCCTTTTATCACCGTTTTCAAAATGATTCTTTTAAAAACGGTAAAAAAAGACCTGAAAACCTCAATAATTACAATTTACGGTAATCAACCAAGCTCGTAAACTGACACTTGCTTCTGAGTGTAAGTTTTAGTGGATAATATTGGGCATGAAAAAGTTCCATTTTAGCTGCTATTTTTACGGCAGAGATAACAGATTTCAAAGAAAATACTCCAAAGTACTATTGTAATCAAACTTGTCAACCCATCATCATTTCTTTCATGGTTTTTGCATAAGAAATATGTCAATGATCAAGTCTGTCATGGGCTCCAAGTACGCATTAGTCTGATCAGACTTCTGTAATCCAGAGACAATCTGAGGTCGTCCACTTGGTTACCTATCTACCTATCCTTACTCGAGATGATCAGTACTACTTTTGTCCGCCTATCATTTCCCAGAAAAAAAGTGTACCAAATTCTAAAAGGATAACGCGTGATTCCGTTATTGTTTCACACAGTTACCTTTCCTTATATAGAGGTGAATCTAATTCTGCTAACAACCTTTCCATCCATACATCACTTCCAACCAGCCGTCTGTACCTTTTGTTGACGCATAACTTGTAATAGACCGAGAATGGTACGGTATGTTTTCTATTGTCGTAAGACTTTGTTTTCAGTCTTTTGGACCATGGTATCTGTTCACGACGGAGAACTTTACCATCGTCAGACTGAACGAAAAAAAACTTTTCAGTTGTTCCGAGCTAGGTAGAAAAAATTAGGTTGCTTTTGAGTATTTTGTTTACAAATGAAGGCTTTAACAATACTTTTAGAGCATTTCGTTCAGCCCGTTCATAGGGTTCTTGAGTGATTTAAATTTAACAATAAGTACGAAACGCTCTTTAAATTTTGCTTTAGCTTATCAGCTAACCATCAATGTCAATTATGTTCACCCCAAACACTGATGTCTAGGTTAGCCTAATTCTGTTGACGTTTAACTTACCCGATTCATTGACGTTTAGTTCATTTCGTTTGAAGTTCTCACACAGCACTGCAAAGACTTCACCATCCGGGTGGATTATGCTCCACTTGCTTTGAAATCATCAAAGTTATACTCAGAACGATGATTATTTTATGGTTGTCACCTTGAACAGACCAGAATGGTTCTACAGAGTGAACTGGCTTCAGTGTAACGGTGCACATTACTGAGGCTCACCATGAGTGGTACGGTCCGTAGGTCGGGCGAGGGATCGTTGCTGCCACTCACTGGCTGTTAATATTGTTCCGCTTCATTTTTGCAAGACTTTGCAACGTTATTCAGAAATGTCTGTTTACAACTATGGCCTGTCGGCATGTTCGCACTGGACAGTAAAAAACTCAACACCCTACAGTCTCTTTAGTTTAATGAACCTGAAACTGATGAGATTGCTATTAAAATACAGCAGCTAAATAACGCGGTCAGAATGTAAATTTGGAAAAGATATTCATATCAATGGCTTAAATCTTCTGGGATGACTCCGAACATTTAGTTTTAGTGCCGTAAAACTGCAATTTTGAAAGTATACCTCAGTCTCCATCATATAATAATATGAAATTGACCTCAGCTATCAACGCTCTATATAAGACCGTATTGAAGGGCATAAGTGAATCAACGGATATTGAACTGCCGATATCGGATGTGAATAGAAACATGAGTGATGGCCAACTTGTCTGTGCAGAACCAAATGAATAACTTGGCTTAATGACAGGCACTTCTCTTGCAAAATCTCTCACTCGTTGCTTCAATGGTTGTTTTGATGAAACTGCGTTCTTTCCCCGTCACTAAGGATTCGTTAATTCATGTCCCTGCTCCCATATCAGCTTCAAAAGATGGTAGACGCCGGTAATCTACGAAAGGTGATCACCGCATTTCAAGTTGGCAAGTTGGCGAAAGACGCTTTGGCGTTTTATTATTACGACAACGTACATGTTCACCTTCGGCTGATTTATGATGCACTCGCGGTGGGGCAACAGCTGGGTCTTTCCGGAACGATAACGGATTTGTTAAACGAGGCCAAAATATGGTTGGAAACGGAATATTCTTCTGCCTTGCAAAAGGTACCGAAATCTGGGAGTAAGTGAATTTAATGTGGCCAGTCGTACGAGTTGGAATTGCTTTGGGATTGTCTTACTCATTACATGTTTCTTGTTCGGTGGCTTGAATTATTGTCAACATCGTCCAGAGTACTCAAGCTTAAAACAACTGTTTGGAACCGGTTTGAATAGGCTGTGTTGTCTCCATGACAGCGAAAAATATCGTGTGTAGGTCGTCATACGCACTAGTATAGACTGAGGGTGAATGCCAAGACATTTCGGAATATGCGACCCTTCTAATTTTTCATTTGACGATTGTGTTTCCATTGCCTGCCAATAATCTCGGCATAAGTCTCCCTCTGGTTTTAAGGCCTGTCTTCAATCCACCTTTGGCTGTGTAGTGCCTGCTTCACTTGTTTGAGAATCTCGTTTTTGAATAGGCTTGCTTCTGTAAACTTATTAAGGATCCAGTGTGACTAAATGCACTAAGAATAATGGGATAATTTCGTTGAATGGGGCGTCAGCGGTGGGACATCCGCATATCGAGCCCCCTGGTATCAAGCTTGATCCTCGTATGAAAAATAAGAGGTAATAGTGTTATGAGCTGAAGCGGTAATCAACCGTAGATTATACACTCGATGTGACATATCTGTGGCAGTTACGGCAACCAAAAGAGCAAAGAAGTTCTATTACTACATCGGCAAACTTAATTTTCGTTCCACATTATTGTATGATTTTAAATTGAAGATCACCCTGGAGGGGCCCTTCAGATTCAACTTTCACCATTTTCAAGCATCGCTTCCCCCAAGTCGTACTTCCAAGACAAAACTTTTGATCCAATCAGATCGCTTGCTGAACACACTAGGAACAAGATCCTATTAGATGAATGCCCCAGATCGACAGTAATTGCCATAAGGTTCAGTGAGATTTTTGGCATCTGCGCTTTACCTCTCACCCAATAATGAAATAACAAGTCTGATCCAAAGAGAATGAGTAGTGTGATGCTGTACGAAAAGTAACTTGTGCACTAGCATTTCTAATGGAGCAAGTTTTTCTCAACTAGTGTGGTTCGCTTATTCTCGCGTACATTTTGGCAGAAGTGGTTCCTCTATCAGCTTATCGCGATGGAGACACCCGCATTATTGTTATTTCAACTGAAACAGATGGGTAATTTTTAAAAAAAATTCGTGTTATTAGAGAAACATCGCATTCATGTCTTCTAAACGTTGATAACCTTATTACATGTTTATTTGGCATTGTCAGTTTGTTTCTGTCTTGATGATTCAAAATTTATCAGGTTGAAAAAAGTACATTTTTATACTCATCTGGTGAGAGCCCTCCGTGGAGATCAGCCATGCAAGGAGTTATCGATATCACGTAATGTGAGGATATGATATTACTACCTCAGGTTCCATTGTGAGCAAAGTCTATCGGTAGCATAGTTTTATTGAGAAGCTAAAGTTTGTTTCACTAAAGAAAAATTCCATGGGGCCATAGGTTCGAAACTTTACACGAGTTATCAATAAGGCTGAAGTCAGGAAAACCTCACCTTGGTCCATCGTACAAGATGAAAGAAATATTGCACTGTTTTCTGGTCCTGTGGGACACTCATTCATTGGTATCCATTCTATGTATTGTCTTATCTCTCCCACAACCACCCTAAGGCACAGTTAATTCTACCCGTTTTTCTCCGAACAGACGTAAAATAACTTGGCGTAATAGCTGAGGCAGTTGAAAAGCTGCTGTTATGTCAGACTAAACCAAAAACTATATCATGTCAGAGAGATTGCATAGATTCCATTTACTTAGCGCTACCACCAAATAGTCGGATCGTGAGTTTATAAATAACATATAATTTCTTTTTGCCCTCCTTCTTGTCGAACCTTTTTCAAAGTACACCTTGGTGAACAGGAAAAGTCTCATTTCAAAGAGATCAACGAGCTAATCGTTTGCGGATACATTTATCAACATCCGGACGGTAAGAAACTCATCTTTTCTTCTGTGCCTATATATTCAAAGATGAATTACGCCTAACCTAGATTGGCATGGAGAGTTGAAAGTTGGCTACTATGCAGACACAATTCGGAGATCTCCAAAGACTAATAATAGAGCAACTACTAGTGAGTTTTTAGACGCCTTCGTACATGAACATGGGGTAATGTCAGTAAATAGAACGATTTAAAACAAAAGGGTACCCACACAGGCCGAATCGGTCTTAAGTTGGCACGATATTCGAGATATCGCAGTATATTTTAATAAAGAAAACTACTCACAAGGTTCAGTATATTTTAATAAAGAAAACTACTCACATGGTTGGTGAAAACACCCCGACAGCCCACGACCGAGTTCTTGCTACTTTGGGCTCATCAGGTAGGGCGCAGGCCCGAATTTCCGTCAACCTTGAAGAAGGGCGAAACCGATTATGGGCTCTCGAAGAGCTTTCAGCAACCTTGCGAGTAGTTTCCTTCATGAAAAGGGTGTCCACATACGACCAGTTTAAAGCAGTTTTCGCCCCCATAAGCTGCTTTTGAATGTTCATTTAATTAATGCTACTGCGAACAATAGTCCAATTCGCGAGAAACTTCTATCAGACAGGTGAATCTCTCCAAGAGAGCTGACAATAGCATTCCTAAGCCAAGACCAGACTCCCTGTAGCCGACGATACAGGACAAACTTTCTTCCTTCGTAGTGCAACTTTCTGAGATGTTCAAGCGTCAAAGTATTTTATCTCATCAGCTGATGAGCCGCAATAATAACAGGCGTTTTGTGTGGGCGGAAGGCCTGGGAATCAGCATTAAGTTTATTGCAGGCTTCAAAATTCGTCTATACACGTGGAAACTCTCGACTAGAACCAGTCCAGTAGGAGAGATAGGTTGCGTACCAAGGACGTTCTTCCGTTAAACTAGTTCAACAAAGATACCGTACATACTTTACAGCCACACTGCATGTTCCAGTTCGTCGACATTGTATATCAAGTACGTTGAAATTGACTTTGATCTCAAACGAGTCACGTGATACAAGGGGTGAGATCCATAGGCTATGTATTCGTTATTAACCCTCAGGAGATGCTCGCCAGTATAGTTAGCTTGGTACTGGGTTTGTGCATTATACGTACAAACGCAGCTGGTGTTGCCGGTCTCTTAGGCGTTGGGCCGATTTCAGTAACACTGCGAGTAGTATTTTGTTGTACCAAGTGGAACATGTGACGACTTTTGTGAGGCACAATCGATCATAAACGAAATTTTCAGCCGAAATTCATTTGAGTCTCCTGTCTAAGTTAAATTGGTATGCAAGTGAATGTATTTCGCAACTTGGGTTCAAGTAGAACTCAAATTTGATGGAACATCGTGGACCGCCACTAAATAACGAGTATTCCAAAATGTGTAAAAGT